>NC_133827.1:39317853-39479280 GCF_047830755.1 Zonotrichia albicollis | reverse complement strand
ATTCAAAAATCCAGGCTATGAGGGGTAAAAAACTATGAGGGGGTTATGAGGGTAATATCTGCAGCTGGGAGGAAGCCTGGAAATTTTGGGAGGGTCCAAGTTGTGTTAAGGACAATTTTGGACTCTGTTGAAAGCCAGAAATCTTCAGCATTTGTTGTCCAGCTCTGCAGACCAGGCCTGGTACTGTGAACATCCCAACTCTTGTGAGTTTGACACCCAGATTGGATTTCACACAAATAATGCTTAACTTTACTGAAAGCTTATCTAACAAAAAGTTCTTTAGACAAAACATGTAAAATGTGAAAAAAAAGAGGTGGGTTTGATTGCTGGGAAATGTCTGACTTCAGTCCTCCAATGCCAACATCTAAAATAAGTGTGAAATATCTGTCATTAACACCTGGGAGATTATAAACCCAATGAGAACTGGTTTACTGCCAACATTTGTGGTCGGCACTGCAGTTCATCTTGTTCTGATCTTTCATCGACTCTGTGACTAAATTCAGAATTCTTGCTTTGGGTAACAAAGATGGGAAGAAAGAATCAACACATTTTCTCAGGTTTCACAGAGAAACCTGTGTTTCTTGGCTCTCAGGAGCGAAAAGAAAACATCAATTAACAACATTCCATCCTCAGGAAGGTCTGGGTGAGATATCCCTCTAATATATAATCATCATTTTCAGCAATCACAGGCTTTTTTCACTCCTCATTACCTTAACCACTTACATCCAACTACTTCAGGCTTTCTTGTTCTGTTTTTTTTTTTTTTTTCGCAGATATGAGCCATGAATGACTACATGATGTACTGATTTCATTTGAATGATAAATGGAGATATTATTTCCCAGCAGGTGAATAAATACAAAGCTAGCAAGTCACACCAAGAAAATCAGTAAAACCTTCAAAAAGTGGTTTAACCCTTTGTATTACTCAAACAAAAAACCACCTTTGCAACCAAATATTTTATAAACTCCTTTCAGCACCTTTCCAAAGGTTATTTTACATTTTAATTCGCTCAGATATTTGTCCCCCTATTTGATTAGGCTGATCAGACAGATGGGTAAGGAAATATTGCAGTGAAGAGGATGGCTGAAGAAATAAATGTGCTTTGATGGTGCTGTCAAGGCTCACTGTGGCACAGCAACACCCAAAATCCCCATGAAGAACAGCACAGAAATAAAATGGAGAGGTGCCAAAACTGCTCAAGGATGGACAAGAAATTCACCCTTCTGTGTTTATTTTCAGTATCCATTGAATATTTGATAAATACTATGCTAATCTATGTAATGGGCTAATTACCTGTGGTATAAACATGTAGTGATACATAAAAAGGGCTTTTGCATCCCAGATCATTTCAAGTTTTGATCAGCATGTTCAAACTGATCAGACTTTTATGTCTCTGTGCAGGTTTGACTGCAGCCTTTGAAAATCCTGTGCTAAAAGCTGGTTTTCCATAAAGTAGTCAGGGAAATAATCGTGTTCTCTTAGAAATAACTGGAAAGATGATAGGCCATCCTCTCTTGCAGAATTTGGCCTTCCTGTATAAATAAATCCTTTCACTGGAGGGAGCCTGTGTGGTCAAACTGATTGCCAGGAAGAGAACACTCTCAGTTCATTATCTGGAGTTCTTCAGCTCAATCCAAGGAGGCATTTTGCAATCACTAGCACAGAAAATAGATGCACTGAGATGCTACTGCATTTACAGAAAGCTTCAGGATAATTTATTTACGAGATGGCTTGTTGCTCTTACATACTACTTACATTCATCAAATTCTTGGCATTTATTCTTCCCAGTTGGGCCAGTGAAAAGCAACCAATTACGGTGGTGTTCAGGCAGAAAAAAAATTCCAGCCCCATCCAGAAGCAGGGGAGGAGGAAGAATTATCCATGGGTTTCTGTAGAGGTTTTTAGTGGGTTCAGCTCAAGCAGGTGGAAAGGAGTGTGGGAGATGCCAGCTCACAGGGCACGGAGCTCTCCTGGCCGTGGCAAGGAGGCCTTGGGGTCCTTCCCACCAAGGCCACAACTGTCGGGTTTTCAGCTGTTTGAGGGGCCTGGAAAGGCCCGGAGTGGCCTTGGGGCAGCCTGCATATCGAAGGACGAGAAGAGGCTTCAGTTCTTCTTTCGGTTTTTATGTTTATTAATTGTTTATCTAAAAGATTTTCTTTCAGCCCGACAGAGCTCTGCTCAGCAGCCAGCCATGAGCACACTGTGCTGCCCTCCGGACAGTCACCTATCTTTATACCCATTGTTACGTGTACAATATTTATCATTTCTTCCCCAATACCATTTATTCTTATTGCCCGGTGCACTTTCAGTAATAACCAATCCCAAAGTGCCACCATGGCCAAAGAAGATGGAGGAGAAGAAGAAGAAGAAGAAGGACAGGACACGCCCCAATTCCTCCATCTTACTTCTCTAAACCCCCCTGTACAGAAATCCTAAACCCTGTGTCTCACCCTCTAATTAACCAATCCCTTCACCATTCACCCGCGTGAAACCCTCCTGTCCTCATACAGGTGTCGTCTCCTGTGTAGGATCAAAGTGCAGCCACCAGACACTTCTGGAACATTCCAGGACTCCCGAGCCCCCCAAGGGTGGTCTCGGTGGCTCGGCACCTCAGGACTCAGATCCTGAGATCCCACACACAACTGCAAGGATCCTCTCCCCAGCCTTCCATCCGGGAGATTCCCTGGTCACCCCCACTCTCCTGGCAGGCTTTGGGGCTGGGAATCTGCTGACACAGAGAATGAGGTTCTTGTGCAGGTGTAAAAACTTGTCGCTTGTGTTCCAGTAAATGTGGGTGTCCCTCAACCAGGAGGCAACTGAGTGGGCAAAAAAGAAATCATTATTGGCGTTGGCCTCCATAGGAAGGACTTTTCCCAGGGTGCCTGAGCTGGAAAGGTATGAATTCATTATTTGTGAGTCCCATAATTCTTTATTCCTTAAAAAATGGGAATTATGGGGAAGGCGCTGGCTTTTCCAGCTTGTTTCAGTGTAGCACTTGATTTAGATTTTTCAATACAAATCCTCTCCTGCCATGGCTTTGTCCACATATTTGTCCAGAAAGAAGCACTGATTCCCACTTTTATGGCAGTATTAAAACTTTTTGGTGTAACAAGCCTGGTGCATCCAGCAAAGTTATTGCATCTTTATGTTTATGTTGATGAAATTATGTCTGAAACAAGCTTGAGTGAGGGTGGCGTTGCAGTTAAAGATTAAATCTGATTGTGCTCTGCATGGCAATGCTGTAAACTGCTATTTCTGTTTAAAATAAAATCCATTTTCCCCTAACAGATTGCATTGTTTCTTTGAAGGGTGAGTTTAAGCAGCCAGTGTTTATAAGAATATGTACATTAATTAATCATTAATCATTAATCTCCAGCCTTTTAATCTCTGCAGTCCTACCTAACCCAGGGAGGCTTCAAAGGGTGTGGGTGCCTTATATTTTTATATTGAGAGAGGAGGTAAAATATAAATGAAAGATCTGAAATCATAGTTGTAGCTGTCATATTTCCTTTAATCTGCATAATATATTTAATGCTCGGCAGTTTGGGAAGCTACCTGGATATTTGCCTGATGAACAGTTCTAGGGGCACACTGGAAAGAGTAAACATATTAATTAGAGACTGCACAGCTCCTTCTTGCTGGTGTAATCATTAAATTGATTTTTCCAGTCTGACATGTAATTGTTCCAGCGATGGAATCCTGCTTTCCACTCTCGTTCTGCTTCATCAATATTTCCTGTAAAACATGAAATGGGTTACATTAATCTAAATTTGAATCTCTTTGTATGCTAATTGAAAAATAATTTTGATTATTATCAATGTCATCTGCTTCAAATACATTATGGGATGGTCTTTTGCTTCTTTCCTTAAACCTGGAATGACTGAAAATTCAGTGATTAGTATTTTGTCTTTACATCCAAAAGGAAGGAGGGCAAAGATATTCTGGCAGGGTAATAAATATACTTTGATTTTTAAAAATATGTATATTTTCAAAATACATTTTGATAATATTCTTTCCATCAAAATCATCATTTTAAAGTCACTGTTTTTTTTCTTTTTTTTATCCTTGGCATATTCCTTTGGTTAAATATACCTTGCATTCAAACCCATACACCCTGAAGACTAAATAATGCAAAAGGAGAGAGATGCTTGTAAAGACAAGGTGAAATCACAGCTTTGTTTAAGGCAACAACAGGATTTCCATTGTTTTAATGGATTTCAATGGATGTCCAAGACCTCGACCTCCCATGGAACAAATCCCCAGATTTAAAGCACAAAGGGCACAGGTTGGAGAAGAACACTGTCAAATGTGCACTATGTCAACATGAAACCATCTTCTCTTTTCTTTTCCATCCTCACCTTTAAAGCACTTTCCAAGTAATCCTGAGTCCCAAGGAAATGTTTATTGCCAAATTTGTTATGAGCACGGGAGCAGAGGGTGAGGAGGAGAAGAGTCACAAAAATACAGCATTTCACAGGGTTCCCAGAGTGTTTTATGGACAGGATCCCCTCCTGAAGCCCCAAAAGGCGATTAACACCACGAGAGGAACATCCCAGACAGCACCAAATGTGGATAAAACCTGCAGGCTGTACCAGACACTGCTGCTCATCATTTTGTTTGAGCTGTAGAGCTCAGGATAAAGTTCAGAAACCATTGATGATCTGTGCCTGCTCTGCTCATTCTGGACCCAGCTCTGGTGCTGTCCCTCGCTGGCAGGGCTCCCTTCCAGAAAAACTTGGGGATGGTGTTCCTGAGGTAACAGCTCGTGGGTTTCTTTATGCTCCTCTGGCTTTTATGTTCTTCTGCTGCTCTTCTTCCCTCCATAAATACACCCCTTCCCCCTTTTTTATGACCTGCCAGCGCTGCAAGTGTAACTGGTGATGTGAAAATGAAATACTTCAGTGTTTTACACATCACTAGAGAGAATATTCGGGGGAGAGAGTTCACTGATTCCGAGATTTAGCTTGGAGAAGCATCCAGTAATTTGGTCGCTTATCTGCAGTTTAGCTCAATGTTTCCAAACCTTTTTGGTCTGGAAATCCAGATGGCAATTTAATGAGACTTTGAAATGAGATTTACTTCTTGGTTCCAGTGAGACCAGAAATAAAACCAGGATATTTTTTTTCTCCGGGAAGTCCTGTACTTTTAAATGCAGTCAAAAAGAAAAGTGTGAAGAACAAATATGGGGAAAAATGTCAATAAATTAACCACATCCTTCTCCCTCAGATCAAAGTTGTAAATAAGCTTGGTTATTACAGAGATCAAAGGAAAGTTCACATACTTTTAATTTTTTTTTCTGCAGGCCACAACTGCCATTAACACAGAGATGATTTGGAAGTGCTGGTAACAATAAAATCTCATTTTCATTGCTAACTATGTAGATAGAACTCAGAAACATGGGGACAAAACATGCACAACATCCTGCTTTCCTGACTCTAAGAACTCTCCTTTACACATATTTAATTTAAGGATGTAGTCAGGATCTCAGACAAAGCCAAATTTTTCACTTTAAGTCAAATGGATTGGTAATTTAGTGTATGAAGCAGTAGCAGTATTATTTGGAGAAAACTGCCTGAACTGTGTTTCTCATTTTCTTCTTGATTTAGGGTGTCCAGTTTTATTTATTCGGGCAAAACCTCCGCTTAAGAATTAAAAAGGAAACTCAAAACCCTCTCTTCTTTAATTATTCACATGCAGAGGTGTTTCAAGTCTGCCCAAAGACACCAAAATATCTCTGCCATAGACACATCTTGAATTAAAAGTCACGGATCTGGAGTATAAATTATGGGGCTTTTCAGTCCTTTTTAAAGATTATGGTGAACAAGTGAGCCAGCTAGAGAAAAAAGACATCAAAAAATTCAGAGGAGCCACCATTATGGAACTAAAAGACAAAAGGGGGATGGAAATCACTGAAATAAGAACTTGGATTCCCATTTGTTTGCTTTTCTTCCCCCCAGTGATAAGATCCAAATTGAAGTCACAAGTCAATGCATCCCATTATCGCCAACATCATCAATCTCTGGGAGGCAACCACCCATGACTTAGATGGGCTGACAGCTGGGAGGCAAAAAAGGAAAAGATTAGAGAGTCCAACTGACCAATAATTACAGATCAGAGCACTGGGGGCCTGCAGAGCCTGCTAACAGTGAAAACTGAATTTTCTAGAAGGCACTGGGGCAATCCCAAACTTCACCTTAATTCCTGTGCAAAGCCCAGTGAGGCTGGGCAGGAGAAAAGGGGAGATTCTGCAGGCAATGAATCAGTGCTCTGAAAGGTTCCAGTCTAACAGATCAAAATTTAAAAAGGGTTTTTTTGATTCTTCTGGAATTTCCTCTCATTCCATCTCTCCTTTAATGGTGTTACAGCAAAGTTAAATTCATCCCCATCCCATCCTTTGAACCGCTGGATGTGCCAATGAAGTGCTAATCTTAATGTTAACACACAAAACCACATTTAGGATTGGGATAAAGGCCACATAGCTGTTAATTAATAAGGGATGGCAAGTTAGAATTAATTTTTCTGTCCTCAACACCTCACGATTGCAGGTTTCTGCAAACCTTCAAGTTTCTGGGTTCAGTAGTATGATAAATGCCACAGGTTTATGCAGTAGATTCTCATGGTGAGAGTTTCTCCACAAACACCACAAATAATATCTATATTGAATATTCTTTAATCACACTCTCTGGATATCAAAGCTTTGTTAGACACAGCAGTAAATTCATTTTCACATGTGTTTTTAAGGACTACAAAATCCTCTCTTTCATTTTTTCAGTTCTTCCAGAAGTCAGCAGAGCTCTCTGGAAGATGAGTTATTCCAAGGGCTGTTATCTTCCTTGACATGGAATGAAATGGAAAGAAATCAGATGGTTTAGGTACAGAAAATTTTTGCTCATGGGTGCAATGAGTAAAGCCTTTGTTGGGAGGTATGGTAGTATTGGTGAGGTTACCCGTGATTAATTCACATTTCTTCATGGATCCAACTCTGTGGAAATTTAATTTAATACTGATGGTGAATTTTATATTTAGTCAATTGTTAAATATTCTTACCACCCTGAGTATTTATCTCTGTAGACTCCAGATACTGGTTGGAGGATCACAGCAAATACAATAATTTTTGTTGCTCATTGGTCAAGAGGTTCAACATTTCTCTGCCTCCACATTAAAAAAAATCTTTTTATGGTGGTTTTAAAAAGTAATGTATTCATATGGCCAAGCTTGATTTCTTCATAGATGATACATGATCCAGTAATATCAAATAAAATAGAGAAATATGTATTAGGCACACTAAAATAGTAATGGAGGAGTAAATGGAAAGTTTGGCTGCCTGCAGCGTTCTACAATCAAGAGGAAACGGGCTCACATAAATAGGAAGGGCTTTAGATGCATTAAAGGTTGTGTTGAGGAGCTAAAGTCTAACACAGATCCTTTTATAATTAACAGATGATTGCTCTAAAAGCCACTTAAAAGTCACTTACTGTTTACTGTCCCTCCAGTGTGATACAGCAGCAGCTGCAGCAGCAGAAACCCTTCAGGTTTCAGGCTGGAATGGGAAATGCTGAGTGCCCCAGCTTGTCCTGGGCTCAGGGCCTTGGAAATTGGGGTAAATCCTGTAGGAATTGTGTCTGCTTGGAACTGAGAGCCCAGGTCTACTGGTCCTGGACACAAAAACCCAGGTTTTGACTTGTGTCTTTAGTTTTCCAATTGAAACCCGAGGAGAATACCTTGAGAAATCTTCCAAAATCACACAAATCACTCTAGAGGTATCAAAGCCATATTTTATATATGGCTGTTACTCTTGTATTAAGGGAGAGCCTTATTTTTTCCTTATTATTTTCCTACCCCACAACCATAATAATTTTTTTTTTTTAAACATGATATGATTGTTTGAGGAAAATGTGAATTTTCTAACAGTAAAGATATATATTTCTCATATATTTAGCTGCCTCAGGGAACTTGTCTTACCCAGCCTGTGATGGGAAGAGGCTGGTTCAGATCCAGGACACACTTGGAGCTGGCCTTTAAAGGCTTTAAAATCCCTCAGAGGGTGGCAAGGCTTGGGCTAGGAGTGGGTCAGGAATTAGGCAAGGGGTTACCAAGCAAATCCATGGCAAATCCTGATCACTTGATGCTGAAAAATCATAATTTCTGCAAAATAAGTTGTTTTGATTATTCTTTTTGGGTTCTACCTGATAGAAGTCTATTTTGCCTATCTGAACCCTACTTGAACTTGTAACAATGAGAACACAAAAATTCCTTACTTGTTCCCTGTCATCTTATATCACCTCATGTTAAAGCAACCTTCTTTTCCTAAGAATATTTCAATGAAAGGAGTAATAGAAAGGACAGACTCTCAGAACAAGAGGAAATCTCTGCATTAATGCTGTGCACTGTCCTTTGGGCATAAAAGGAGAGAGAAAATGCAAAATAATATTTCAGTGAAGAGAATTATTGCAATATAAGCTATTACATCACATTTGTACACAGGATTTCAAAGGGTTTTCTGTCAGAATTGGATAATATTGTACAGGGAACATAATGGAAATACTGTTTTTATTACTGCAATGTTTCAAGGACTGACAGATGATACAAGACAAGGCAGTGCCACTTGTTGACAGCATTCTTGCCTCAGTTCTATATTTGGATCCAGACACGACGATTCTTCTCTTTTTGCTCAGAATACTCTCGCGAATTCCCTTTAATTAAATTATGTAAATTGATGTTGCCAATTACCCGATGTGGCACGGTGATGAATTCATGTCTGCTGTGTTGCCTTCTGATACAAGGCAGGCGGCCTGGTTTCAGGAAGCAGCACGGGCGACCCCCTTCCCCAGGGTCGCTCGGGCCTAAGAAACACGCGGACACCAATATGGTGGAGGATCAAAGGCCTTTATTCTCTCTTCCCGTGGGGTTTTATAGTCTAGGGGGCTTCTACGTCAGGTGGGGGTCTGTCTTTACCATCTATGGTTAGTAGGCAATGGAAAGTTACTTGGGCAAGTGGAAAGTTACTGAAAACTGGTTCAGGGGACTACATTCCTATGTTAATTTTCTTATCTAAGGGGACAGGGGCCCTGTCTTCCCGTACATCACGAGATCTTCCGAACGCCAGGCCCTATCTGCTACACTGCTGGCAGGTCCTGAGCGCTGCTCCATCATCCCTCACCCCACAGGAGCAGGCAGAGCTCTCCTCTCCTCTCCCCCAGGCTGAGCTGGACTCTGGTGCTCTGCTCCCTCCTGCTCCACGCAAGCTTAGTTAAGCTCAGCCCATTTGCAGGATCCACATTTCCCCCCGAGGGTTCCCCAGCCAGGTTAAAGGAATATGTAAAAGAGTTCAGTTCTCCTGGCTCAGCACAAAGTTGTCAGAATCTTTGAAACCTCCCCGAAATCCACCCGTAATTGGGAAAGCTGTGATTTTAAAATCACACAGTAGGCTTCATAAATTATTCATTTTACCTACTGATTTCGTGTCTCTTGATTTAATTGAAAAACATCTGTTGAATTGAGAGGGGATAAAAGTTGAGCCATAATACAGTCACAGACTCAAATGAGGAGGGAATAAATTATTTCAGAAGGAATCATCTGTGCACCATGACAGTTTACATATTTTTAAGGCTTACGTGTTTTTTAAGACGAGCATTCAAACTGAGTCTTAGAGAAAGATTTTAAATTACTAATTAACATCTTAAAAGTGTATCTCATTTTTGAAACAAGACCTTCCCTCAGTCAAGCTGCAGAATGTGATGCCAGAGCTGCAAAATCACTTTATAAAATCAATTCCTTTTGAAATCCAAAGCACAGAGGCTTCATCTATTGCTGGGCTTTGGTAAAACAGGGCTATGGGTCTTGGAAAAACTTGTATCTTCTCTGTTCAACTGATCCTAAAGTTTCAAACAATTACACTTTTCCTGGCAGTGAAATCTCATAAATCCATTGTAGACATGGCCAGGCACAAATCAGTTCTGTTTCTATAGCAAATCCTGCAGGCTCTGGGTTCTCAGCAATGACACTCCAGAAATAAAACACAGGGCTCTCACGTGAGCTGGAAACCAGAATCCCCTCTTGGCAGTGCACTTCATATCCTCAGGGGATCAGTTGCATAAAATAGACTCCCATAAATAATAGATAATATAATCCAAATATAACATCCTCTAACGTCCCACAGTTTATACAGAACATCTGAACCCTCCAGAGATCCCAGTGCAAACACCCCTTTAGCACTGATTTTCCTGCTCACTCCAGCACCCAGGAGCCCTGGTGGCACCAAAACTCTTTCAGGGGTACCCAGGAACTGAGATTTCAGCACTCAGTGTCTCACAGTGTGGCTGCATCTGAATTTTGGGACAGAAAAACTCCGTATCACAAAGTCCTGGCCCTTGGTGTGTGCCCAGGTTTTGCCCTGGTACAAAACAGGGTGGTGACCCCAAAGCCAGAAGGACAGGGCACGTTCTGGGGTCCCCCCTCAGCACAGCATGGGCAGCTCAATCCAACACCAGTTCAGCTCCACCCAAATGAACATCTCAGTTACAAACAGGAACAGAAAGATCTGAACTCAATTATCACATTAACGTCCCGCAAACGGTCCCTGCATGAAAGTTTTGTATAAAAGCATGTGGAAAAGAATTGTTACCTGTCATTTCCATGACTTTGGGGAAAAAGTGTTTCCAGAACCGACAGTGCTGAGCTCGTGGCTTTGTCAGTACCTCAGAAGTGTTGGAGTTCAGTGTCAAATATTTCTGGTCAGCACTAGTGAAGACTGGCCATTTTATTCCATTAGTTGGGGTCCCATTTGGAGATCTAAATGAGAAAATAAACACTCCATTTAGAATGAGAAACCATCTCAGCAGACAATAAAGCATGATTTGGGTTCATTTAATAGTTGCTCAGCTTAAGTGTGTTAGTTTGGGATGACTGATGTGTCCTTTTGGAAGTAACAGGGGGGAAAAGCCAGATAAATTTCATTTACCTTTATTTGAAGAAAAAAAAAATCCCCTTTTTGAGGTGTCCTGGGTTCATCAAAAGGAATAACTTAATAAATGATCACATTCAAGCAACTTTTTGAATCTGGAGATTCTCACAGGAGCTGTGAATTATTAGGGATGACTCTAGAACTAACCAGCCTGCCTTTCTGAGAGGTTGAGTGTTTTTTGTCTTAGTTTGAATGCCTTTGATCCCTTTAGCTGGACAAACAGATTGGAGTAAATGACTGGGATAAACGTGCAAGTAAAGGTAGAAATAATGTCTAAACTGGGATAAGATCTGTACTGGGAGAGAGAACAATTATTCCTCATTGAGAAGGACCTCTCATCCTGGAGGTGTGTTGAGTCCTGTTTGTGGAGGGCCAAATGGGAACAATCTGAATTCTTGTGGAAACTTGGAAGAGGTACAGAGGGCTTGACCCTTATAAAACCAGCTCTGCATGTGAAAGGAGCACAGCTGTTGGTATTGAAAGAGTTGTGATAAATATTTATGATACAACAGAATTCTAAAGGCTCTGAGGACAGGAATCCAGATTTCACCTCCAGAAATGACAGAAGCTGTATGAGGGGAAAAAAATGGTTTAAATGTGTAGGAGAACAACAAAATGGGCAGTGTTACATTAGGGAACAAATAAAACAGAACAGGAATTTTAGAATAAGTAGATTTGTGTTTCAAACAGTCACAGATCTCCATTAGCTCAGGAGAGGTTAAGAACAGAAATGAAACATTTTATCTCAGTGCAAGCACAAGGAGCCATTTTCTTTCCTGGAAGATGACATCAAGGAATCTGGGATTTAGGGCAGAGCAAGAGTAATTGGTGATTCTTGGTGGGTAAATTAACTCTGAGCTGAGCTCATTTGGTTCTCTGTGCTTTGCTTTTCACCAGGACTCCTCCTGGAAGGCAGAAGGCAAAGAGGAGTGCAGGGAGTGGAGCCCATTTGGGTTCTGCTTCCCAATAGAGGGAACAAGGCAAGAGGGGTGGATGGGAGCACTCAGAGCACAAGATGATGAGGCAATATCGATATGTCTCACTTAATTCTGAATTAATCAAGTTTTCAGCCCATGTTTTTGTGTTCTGGGGTCTTTGGCATTGGCTGCTTCAAGAACCAGTGTTGGAATAAAAGCTTCAGGCTGTCATTTCCTGACCTGCTCCCTTCTTCACTGATTTTTCCTGACTAATTCAGCTCTGATTAACCCACGGCACCTTTTTTGAGTGCACATTTATTCGTGGCTCCTGAGAATGATGACTTAAGCAGAGCTGACTTGCACTTCAGTTCAAGATCAGGATGCTAATGGTGCTGTCAGTATTCATTTAACAGCTTTTATGCTATGAAATAAATCATGACATCCCACATTATAATTTACAGGTGTGTGGGGGGATTACACAATGCCTCGATGGCTACAGATGTATTTTACTAAAAAATGATTGAAAGAACTGTCAGGTGAACACAGCACTTTGAAGCCCGTGAACCTGCTGATTATGACAATCTCTGCATTTCTAGGAAGTTTACTGTTCAAAGAAATGCCCAGTAATTTCCTTCTTGGCTTTAATATTGAAAATTTCCCAAGTTAAAAAGAAGCTCCCAGTCAGAGCAAAAGGGAGATCACAGGAGTATAATTTGGAACAAGTTATGATTATAACCTTGTTGTTCCCTCACAATTACTGCTCATTCCTTCTTACTAATAACTTCATGATGAGAATTGCAGTGCCCAGAATAGGCTGTAAAATTCCCTGTTCTTTGCACCAAATTCAAGGTCTAATAATATTCATACAGAACAGTGGGGGTGTGGTGGGAATATCTTCAGTGAGCAGACAGGAATCCAATACCCCGCACAAACCTGTCGCTGCCCATTTAGGTTTGGATGGACAATCTTTGGTGATCGATTACAGGAACTTGTTTGTACTGAAAAAATAAAGTTCCATTTGCATGGAAACCTCCATTCTATCATCTTTTATCAATTCCTTAATCTTCTGCTCTTTTGTTTTCTGGTAATGCTTAATCACCTCTGCCTCAGTAATTCCAGTTTTGCCACTCCAGTGCTGGCATTGGGGCCTGATGGTGCATCCTGAAAAGCCTTTGGGCTGTGCACCTTCAGGACAGGCCTCAATTTCATGGTTTTATCTGGTCAAATCACCTTTCTTGGACAAGATTTATTCAGAGAAGGCCTTAATTTTGTTTGGAGAAAATCATCAAATAATATAGCTTGGAAGGGAAGTTGGAAGATCCAACTTCCTGAAATGCGCAGGGACATCTTCAGCTGGACCAGGAATATGAGCTTCACTGAAAATCTTAGAAAGAATCTTTTTCCTTTTCTACCTTTTTTACCATTTGCAGGAGCAAGTCCTAAGGCAATGAAGAAATACAATTCTTTGAACTGCTCCCAGAAAAGAAATGTGAGGCAGAAAAACATAACAAAACAAAACAAAACAAAACAAAGCAAAACAAAGCAAAGCAAAACAAAACAAAACAAAAAACAAAACAAAACACAAACTCAAACCACCTGTGTTTAAACTCTGCTGTAAACAGAATTTGTCTCATTCCTGCAGCTATGTTTTCTCTCTGCATATACCCTGAAATTATAAGCTGGATTCTCTCTACTCTGTTAGTGGCACAGCAGCTCATTTTTAGTAAATTATTTTGTTAAGATATGTTTTTAAGTGGAAGTTTCTTCATTGTACTTGTTGTTACTTAGATCAGGTTCTTCCCCCTTTGGGTTTTTCCATCCACAATTGCCAATAACTTCTAGTTTTCAAGATTAATTTATAGCGAGTGTACTAAATTTGATATAGGCGTGAAGAGGGTTTTGAAGAGCTTATTCACCAATCATTTCTCTGTATTTAATATTCATCTTCAGCAACTTTAGAAACAGAAAGTTAATTTCATTCCAATGGAAAATGCAACATGAACAAAGCTCTGTTAATCATAATAAACACACATACATTACCATTCTCATTAATATGATCAATATAGCCTGAGAAACAATACCAGCTCACTGCATTTTTATTAATATTCACACAGCATTACCTTTACAAATGGTTCATCATACAGACACACAAAAATATGTAATTCATCATCTGACTGCTTTTGGTAAACATTCAGGACATAAAGTACCTGGAAAAAATTCCCTTTATTTTTGGGAGCAAGTTCTGAACAGTGAAAAGTCATAGACTGAATTCCATCATTACCACATAGAGGTTATTCTTTTGTAGTGTTAAATTGTACTTTGAAAAAGTCCAGAATGGCAAATATTCTCTGCTAACCCTCCTGAAAGCATGTTTGGAGTGCTTTAGGATTTACTTTTGTAAAACAAGCGTCCTACAGTGCGGCTTAGACTGTCCCAGGCTTTCACCATGCTCCTGTTTGTGATTTACCTTGGGGGTCTCTCCAGAGGACAAGAAAAACAATCCCACATCTCAGTGCCCACTAAGATGAATGAAAACTAATGATAATTCTGCTTCACCTTGTGCCTTCCCTGTGTGTAAGGAATTGACATCCAAGGGAGGCCTGTCCCTCCCAGTGTGAGTGGATTGGCTTCACCCTGGTTGGAATTGCTGCTGCTCCTTTCCAATTTGGCCCCTTTTCTTTTAAAAGCTGATTTAAAGGCAGCAGAGAGGGAATGTGACTCCCTTTCATTGGCTTTTGTGATTCCTGGTGGCTGTGGGGCAGCACTGGCAATCAGCTGGTTTCCATGGGATGGTGTTTTATGAAGTGTTTCCGTGGGCACAAAAAAACCGGGAGGGGGAATGGCCTTGGAGGGAATGCAACAGCAAAAATAACCCCAACTCCTGCAGGTTTCCTGCAGCTGCAGTGCAAAACCTCTGAGAATGATGGAAACAGTCAGTTCAGCATCAAACAAGAAGGACAACATAAAGGTTTCACCCCAAGGGTAGCTCTGGGAGCAAGGGCTGCTTCTGCACATCTGATGGCTGGATGATCTTCAAGGTCTAAACCAAACAGAAAAACCTTTTCTTTTATTTTTTTCTCTTTCCCCTCACATTTTGGAAGGAAACATTTTGTGGTTGATGAGGAGCTCCAGGACCTCCTGTGCTGCCCCAGCCCTGCTCCAGAGGGAAGGGAAATGTTTGTGGCATTAGCCAGGCCAGCACAGCCAGAGGTCTTACATGAAAGCCAGGATGGGTGATATTTATACCTGTGCTCATTTTCCCATTGCAGCACACTGCCTGCCAGGTTAATCTCAAATTGGTGTGGTGTGGTCCCTGGGGGGATGATGGGGTAGTGACAGCAGGTTTTGTAAGGCTTTGCTTGGATGGCACCATGAATGTGAAAAAAAAGGAATAGTTTTCTGAAAATATAAGTCATTAAATTTTCACATATAATTGATTTAAATGATCATATAATTGAAATTAGAAAATTTTCTCATGTAATTGTTCCTTAATAAGGTGCAAAAATCCTGATTTTGTGGCATTTGAGCCTTACTGAGATTGCCACAGTAGGAAAGCAAGGGCTCCTCTGATGAGCACCACGAGTCTGAGGGACGTGCAGGCTCGAATCCTTCCAACTCCCTTTTTAATCAGCTGGTTCTGGGAAGTTCATTATACCCTGCTGGGCTCAGTTCTCACTCCCACATCACACACACGAGTCCATAATCCAGTGACTGCAAAGTGTCCCTGAGCCAGAGGGAAACTGCTTTGCAAGTCCTAGCCTGGGTAAATATTATTCCTTCTGCTGATCCCTGAAGAAAGCAGCAGGATCCAGCTGGCAGAGTCCTTAACTGAGAGAAACTGGAGAAGAACCTTTGCAGCCAGGCTTTCTTACACCTTCACAGGCTAAATAAAGCTCAGGATATTCCTCCCAGATTCCAGCCTGGACCCAGCAGCTGCCTGTTTAAATGCCTTCAACTATAAATTATCGTGGGATGTGCTATTATATATCAGTTTCAGGAAATGAAGCAACAAGCTGCTATTCCTTTTTTTTCTGGGAGGGTTTATTTTTGTTTTTTGGGGTTTTTTTGGTGCTATTTTTTATTATGTTTTTTGTCTTGTGTTCCACTCCAAAGAGCCTCATGGAGCACCCACTGAGTTGAAGCAATTCCTGCTCGTGCATGTCATAAATTCCTGCTGCACACAAGGCAGGCCTCAAGGTATTGGTCATAAATAATGGAGTATTTGAGACATTCAGATGCAGGATGTTCTGCCTCAGCTCTTTGCTGAGTGTTTAGTATTTATATGGCTTTTGGGTAGACATGAGAGAGGCAACCCTGCAGCTTAGTCCTTCTTTAAGCTGAAGGAACATTTTTATCTCTTTTTGTTCCCCCCCAATGTTCCTGTAAAGTGTTTTGTAAGATCCCTCTGCCCTTTTGTGTGGTATCAATTTCAGATTTCAAGGGCCGCTTTTCAAAGCTGTTATTTCTTAACAGTCCTGGCTGCAGGATGACATCAAATGGAAATACAGCTTTTAGTGTTAACTTGTTGAAGAGGGATATTGGGAAATGGGAGAAGGTCCTGAACCCCACTGAGACCTTGCAGGAGGAAGCACCTTCCCTAACAGGTAAGTAAAAGAAAGAATAGACAGGAAAGTACGTGGTATTTGCCCTTTTAGTCATCCTCTGAGGCTGTTTTATCTCCTCTGCAACCCCTCTTCCTCCTCATGTCCAGAAAAACACAAACTTACAAAATATCTTAACAAGAATTACCCCCTGGAACAAACCAGGGTTTCATCAGAAACAACAAAAAAAAAAAAAAAAAAAAAAGAGCATAGGGAAGTGAATAATGTTTTTACAGCCATAAAACTATTAATACTGTGTTTTAAATTCCCACTGTCTTTGGTAAAAATTGTCAGCCCAGATGGTTCTGAGAAAGAGTAAACACTGTGCTCATGGATATTATTGCTGGTTCCATTCCTTCCCTTCCCTGCCATTGATAAAGTTCATCCCAGGCACTCAGAAATTGTTGGATAAATGTGTTCAATGCTTTTCTTATCTTGAGAGACAAAATTTGCAATTGAGACTGTGTATTTGATACTATGCCAGGATATGATATTTGAGATTTGTTTTCAATGGAAATTGCCCTAATCATGATTTATTTTCAGGATTGATGCTCCACAGAGCCCTGCACCAACCAAAACCCTCTGGATTCGTTGTGTCCTGATGGATTTCATCACAGTGGCATTTTTCTTTACATTTTCTACTACTGTTTTATTTCTGTGAGTGGGAGGAAGTGCATGAGTCACAAACTTTCACGACCATATAATATAGGCCAAATTGAGCAGTCCTAAAAATGAAACTATTGGGTAGTTTTCAGGAGGGGGAATTTGTGTTGCTGCTTCATCAGAAACTGAACCGCTGCAGCTTCGTGCTGGGAAATGTAAACAAGAAAACAGAGTGCTCTCCACCTTCTCCCCAAATATTTAATAATAATAATAATAATAATAATAATAATAATAATAATAATAATAATAATAATAATAATAATAATAATAATGATAATAATATTTTCTTATAGTATAAATTCATTACAGGTTTGACATTTACAAGTGGAAGTTAGATATGACTTCCTTTGGTAAGGAAATCTGAATTATGTCCCATTATTGTAAATTCTTCTGAGTCTCTGCTTTGAGCTGCAGCAAGAGGGAGATCTCCAAATACCAACACATGGACTGGGAGCCATGGAAGTGTTGCTCTTGAGAAGAAACCATAGGAAAAGAGAGGAGGAGCCTCTTTAAAGTCCTTTTCTTTCAAAATTGAGAGGGTTTTGTGGAAATTATTATATGCAAACTACTTTATTGCTAAGAAAAACAGCTGTTAAACATCTGAGCATTGCTAGTTGTACAGAAAATCCACTTGGAGGTTGCACCATGAATAAGACCCATGAGAGGCAGATATTTAAAAGTTCATTAAAATGAAAAGCTTTGTTAGAATTTTTAAAAAAAATTACTGTTTTTAAACAGCTGTTTCTGTAGGAAGAGATGTACATTTGAGGTAGTGCTCTTTAGGGTTTGCATTTTTTGAAATTAAGAAATTCTCTAAAGTTCCTGCAAGGAAAGGTAGAGGACACAGAAGTGTCTGGGGAAGCAGAGAATGTCACCTTTCAATTTGATATTATAAAATTGTGTAATATCACCAACTGCCAGCACAAAATACCCAATTTCTACCAACACGGCTTCAAATTCTTGGGGACAGAATCTCCCAAATCCCAACACTGAATTTCTAACTACATTTCCCCACCACTGCCTTCCCCTGCAGCTGATTGAAAAGAGAATTAAACACCACATTGAGCTCCCTTCAAAAATGTGGTGTTAGGTAACCTCTGCTGCTCCTCATTTCCTCTCCCCTCGCCTCTGCCCCTTCCCTGGAACAGCCAATCTCTGGTGTTGGGGACTAAATTAAAATGTGCACTGAGAGGTTTCCATTCCTCCCCTGGAACTTCTCAGCATCCCTTCAGATTAGTGTTCCAGAACCACCTGGAAAAATGGGGTTTGCAGACCCTTCCAGCTCCCGTTTCTGCCTCCTGGTGATGAAACAGGGACTCAGCTGCAGGAAAGCAGCAGGGAAGAAGAGTAGCCCTCAAAAAGGGGATTAACTGTGGGTGAGCAAACATTAATTAGAATTTCTCAGTGCCTTTTGGGACTGTGTGTTTACATGCCTGTAAAATACATTCTCTCTGAAGTGCCTGGCTTTATATGTGAATCCAATACAACTCATGAGAACTCCATGTGTGCCCTTCCTTCATCTCTCTGTTCTCAGGTTTGTTCTCCCCCTGCAAGTCTTTCAGACATTTTCTGCTCTCACATTTCAATCTCTTTTTTTGTTCTTTCTCCTTTGTGCATCTCTTGGTCACCTGATGTCTTGCACCAGTTACTTTTCCCTCTCTTGCTTTCTCATTTTCCTTACTTCCCACCAGACACTAAATTATTTACATCCAAGTTTCCCACTCCCACTCCCAAATTTGACGTGGCAATCACATCATGGTTTTATTTCACTCTTGAAACGTTTCTTTCTCTTCATGCCTCTCCTTTCCCCAGAATGTGTCTGTGTAGACTCTTTGCCAGGCCCTTGGAACTCTGGCTTGTCACCATCATATTTTCTGGAAAAATTCCCTTGCCCAGGATTCTTCTCCTCGGAAGCTAAGAAGCCTCAGAGAAAAAGGAAAACAATATTATCTCATTTGCTTCTCCTGTGTTTTGCTGCTTTGAAATGTGGTTAGGACATTGTTTGCCAACAGGTGATTGTTTAATTGGTTTCATGTGAATTGTTTTTACTTAGTGACCAATCACAGTCCAGCTGTGTCAGGCTCTGGAGAGAGTAATGAGTTTTTCATTATTATCTTTTACTTTCTGTAAGTATCTTTTCTCTATTCTTTAGTATAGCTTTAGCATGGCATTCTTTAATATAAATATAACATCACAAAATAATAAATTAGCCTTCTAAAAACATGGAGTCAGATTCATCATTTCCTTCCAATGATAGGGACCTCAGAAAATACCACACCTAACTCTCCAACAGAGGTTTTTCAACCCATCTCACTTATGAGGAAAAGCAGAGCCACATCCAAGATTTGGATCCTCAAAATCACAGAATTAGGTTGGAAAAGACCTCCATGACCTTTAAGTCCAACTGCTGACCCAGCACTGCCAAGGCCACACTGTCCCATGTCCCCAAGTGCCACATCCACACGGATTTTCAATCCCTCAAGGGACGGGGACTGCACCACAGTCCTGGGCAGATTTACCAGGGCATTTTCCAGCTCCCTCAGCCTCTCCTGGTGCTCCAGGCCCTTCCCAGCTCCATTCCTCCCTCCAGCCCCTCAGATCTCCCTCTCTTCCAGGGCCTGGTTCTCCTTGCTCAGCCCCAAGCCACCACTGATGGTTTTGATCCCACAGCCTTTGACAATTAAATTTGAGCTTCCCCTGCTCCACAAAGCACTGCCACAGTTCTCTTCCAGGCCATCCTCTGCATTGCAGCTCTGGGTTTAAGTTTTGCTCTCACTCAAAGGCTCCTACAATATTTGGACATTTCCTTAATAGATGTTCTCATCTCCTGTTTGGAAACAATGGTTTGACTCATCTGTTGGAGGGAGGAAAATCCGTGAGGACAGAATTGAGTTTGCTGCACATATGGAAAGGAACTTTGTGTAATTTGCAATGTTTGTAATAAAATTAAACCAATCTCAACAATTTGTATCCCAGACTAATTTTCAAAAGGCATCTGAATCAAGTACTCCTGTTTTCAGTTTTGAAATTCAATGACAGCTTGTCAGCTTGTGAGCCAGAGAGAGAGAGATGCCTGCCAAGGTGAGTCTCTGGTTACTGATATTTTCCATGATCCACTGTTCCCTATTAGTTTGCTAAAAAGGTGTTTCCATTACTGTTCTGAACAGAACAATGGATGTAAACTCTGGTAAAGATGATGAGTCACTTCTAAGTGGAAAGGTGGAAAAATAGGAGTAAATTTTCTTCAAAATTAAACTTTTTTTCCCTCTGAAAAACTGAAATTGAAGGTGGAGAAATAGGAGTAAATTTTCTTCAAAATTAAACTATTTTCCTCCCTTTTTTTTCAAGACTATAATTTCTGCAATTTCTTTGCATGGCTCAGAAATTTCTCACATGAAAGACAGTGAAAGAGAGAATAAACATGTCCTTTTGGGTCAAAATGAAAGCTTTGATTTTCCCTAACACGGGGAAGAAAGACTTTTCATATATATATTTGTATTTATGGGAACCTCTCTCCCACTCTGTTCATACTCCTTTTTTTTCTGGATTCTTGACCTAATCAGGAAAAAATCACTTTTTAAGATGAAAAATTAACTTTTCTGGAAGGGTGTGAGATCTCAGGAGCAGCAGCCTCAGGGAAAGGCTCCTCTTGGTCCCCCTGAGCTCTGGAGTGTTTGAAGACCCTGTGAGGATCAAAGTGACTCCAACCCAAAACTTTCCTCCATCCCTGTGAACACGAGCGAATCTCTGGCAGAAATACAGCCCACAGTAAATTCCTTCCCTTGAAATGGCTCAGAGGCACATAAAACTTCCAACTTCCTGAAGTATAAGGAAATTAAAAGTGCTTGGAGTTTTTTATTTTTATTTTTTCCCAGTATATTCAGCCCTTCCCATACCCAGAGTATATAGGTCCCCAGTTCAAGTGCTGCCTGGACTCTATATGAGGCTGTTGGTTTTGTTCTCACTGCTCTGAAACTGCTCTCCATAAACAGGTTGTGATAAGTTGGTAACAAAAGCTCTGAAATTTATTATGTGCCTGCCAGAGGAACATCAGGGAAGGGCAATAATAACCAGACAAAATGCTTCACAGCTTTAGTGGGACAATCAAAGCCTCACAAATTCCCCTAAAACATAGGAGGAAATATTTCAAAGGCTTCACTTTATAGAAAAAGCTGCAAAGATTTGTTTCAGCAGTTGTAAAACTGGCAGGGAGACAAGTTTTGCCCGTTTCCTTTTATCAGAAACATTTTTCACAAAGCCTTAAAAAATATTATCTTTGTGTGCTCTGTTATATTCTTGCTTGAGTTCTCAGCCCATCTGATTTGTCTGGCTCTTGTCACTTAGCATCTCTCATCACTAAAGAACACAGGTACCAAATATAATGGATAAAGAAATGGAAAAGCCATCCACAGATTTGGGATCCAATCCTGTTTTTCTGGGGATAAATAAAATTTCCCCTTCCCAGAGCTGGCAGAGCATCCTGGGGCTGGGGATTTGTAGGACCTGCTGGTGTCACCTGCCTGCTTTCAAAAGCTTTCTGAAGAATAAAAAAAAAAAATGAGGCAGAAAAAGCAACTTTAAAAATGTTCAAAAAGAGTGATTTCTGTTTTTTCATGAGCGTGGCTTAAAATCAGGTGTGCTGGGAAAAATTTAGGAGAAGGCCAGTGAAAATTAACACCATTATTAAAATAAATGTTATTTCCACACAAAGACAATCATACCAGAGCTGATCCAGCACTTTTCCTGCTGAATCCAATCTGCCCATCTCCCTTTGTCTAACTTTGGTGATATCTGATATTTCATCACCTGATTTTGAAGCTAGGAATTAATATTCAACTGCCAATACTCTTAAATGCAAGAATAAGCTGAGGAGACCCCAGGCCAAGGTGAAGGGAGGAATTCAACCTCAAAGTGTAAATCAAGAATGCTGATTTTGGAATCTGTTCTTTCTTATAACCCAAATATTTTATTAGGCTTGATTTATTCAGACAGCAGGAGTAGTAATTCTCTTTCTTCCCTTGCTGGTAGAACAAGGATTTTTCAGGGTATGATGAAAATTTTGCTCTTTTAAGGCTCAAATGTATGAAAAATCAAAGTATTTTATGGAATAACTTAATAGCTTAAAAAGGAATGGCTGGGATACTTGATACCCAAATTCAGCCATGAAAAAAGACTTTTTGAGCAGGATCTTCACAGACTATGCCAATATATGGCAGATTCCTAAAAATGCCCCTATTCCCAGGGATGCAGAAGAGAAATTGGAGTCTACCAGCAGCACCAGCTCCAAGGCTCACAGGAGAAATGTGTGTTCCTGTCTCCTGCTGACCCCTCTACATCTCCAGTCCCTGTTTATACTCAAAAATAGAAATGCCTGTCATTTCCCAGGAAAAAATGGTCACTGATCACTGATGTTTATTTTCAGCCAGGATGTGAAATAGGAAGTGTTGGAGATCTGGGAAATTGCATCGACTCCTGCTGGGGATGGTGGTGGGCTGGGAAACCCCTGGGCTGGCTGACAGAGTCCTTCAGTTACTGAGAAATGCAGAAATCAAGGATTTCACACTCTTGGGATGCTTTGAAGGAGCCACTTTCTGTCCCTAACATATTTTCTTTTGTCCTTACATGACATTAAGGATTTCTCACAAGTTTTCTTTGCTTTTATCCCTGGAATTCTCTCTCCCATCGCTCTGTGGGGAAAAAGGGCAGCATTTTGTGGGGTTTAGCTGCTGGCTGGGGTTAAAACATGACAGAAACTGAAAATGCTCCTCAGTGCATATTTTTAATTTTCCTATCAGTATTTTTACTCCTTGCATGATAATAAAACCCAGAGCTCACTAAGGTCAAAGTTTGGGCTCATGAGAAGCAGCTCTGGCACCTCCCAGGCAGAAAACACCAGGAAAAACAAGATTTCTTCCAGTTTTGTTGACTCTGCTCCATCTCCTTTCCTCTGCAGGCTGCTCTCCCCTCCCTTGTGCTTTTGTACTTCAGCACATTAGAATATTAGGTCAAACACCCTCACTAAAAAATGTGCTGTACAATATTTCTCATTTTTCGCTTGATTTTTTTCTCTTCATCTGCTGGAGACATCAATGGTAATTTTCCCCTCAGAGATTTGCCCTTTGATCATGCCAGAGTTTCCTACAAACATTATGTCAAAACGGGGCTTCCCCAGCTCCTTATAAATGTTTGCTGTGCTCAAACGTGCTGGGGAAAAAAAAGGATTGCTTATTAATTTTGCAATTATTAGGAATTTTTATTACTTCCCCACTGCTTGCACACTCTGAATAATGGGATACACAGCCTTAGGTGGCTGTGCCCTGGATAATGAGGAAAGGGTCACACAGAGGGTTAATCCTCATCTGATCTTTCACTAACACAGAAATTGCTGGGTTGTATTGTTTTTCCCAATAGTGGTGCTTTGGATCCTCGTGGTGGGAGCAGAGGGAGGGATTATTTGCTGTTTGCTGTGGAAACCACTTGAAATTCAATCTGTGGGGTAATCTAATTATAGTGTGAATGATGATCAGAGTAGGTGACAGGACTGACTTGCACAAACTTAAACCTGAATGTACCTTATGCTATCTAATTTTAGGAGCTGCAGTGACTGGAACAGTGTTTTGCAGAGCAGGTTATTGAGATTTATAAATAATATAAATATATATTTATATATAAACATATATATTCATATAAAAAGATATTTTTATAAAATGGTTATTTATGTACTATATAAAAATACATATAAATACATTATATAAATATAATATATTTATATAATATAAATATATTATGTAAATATATTATATAAATATAATATATTTATCTGTATTTAGAAATATATACACATAAAAGTTATATACATGAAAATTAAATACATACATGAAAATGAAATATATACATAATCCAGTGGAAACCAACAGTTCAAAGCAATGTAAATATCGCTCTGCAAAATCAAACATAGACCTGAATTTCTCTTTTTTCACTAAGAAATAGTTGTGTTCAATGGCAGGATGTGCTGTTTCTGGTGGGAGATGCTTCTGCAGGGTGGAACAAGGAACTTTCACTCAGTTTGCTCTCCACCATCACCAGCCCCAGAGGAAAGGTGTCACAGCACATCCTCATGGTGCAGGAAGTGTTCCCAAGCCTGTCCCAATGTCTGACTTCATCCTGGGAACCCACCAGGTGCATTTTGGGCCTTGATAAATCAACCTCTCAGTTTAATTCCAGACTGAGCCCCGCAGAAGGCTTTGCTCTGCATCACAGCCCTCCCCACCAAACTCACACAGAGGGGTGTGCTCAGGCTCTCAGCGGACAGGGAGCCAGGAAGAGCTCGTGGATTAAATTTCAGATTAAATTTTACAATAATTAAAGCTGTATGAAAGCATTATGCAGTGATGAGTACTGCTATTGGTACAGTTATTTTCTGAGTTTTAATATTCTCTTCTAGTAAGAGCAATATTTATTACAAGCTCCAGCATATAAAGGGGATGGGATTTATTAAGGTAATTAATCCTCCTACAAATCAAGGCAATCAATCAATCAATGAGTCAATCAGATACATTGATAAATAAATCTGTTAAAATAGGGATGCACATAAAAATAAGCATTGAACTCACCATGGAGGATGAGGGGAAGGGACAGCACAGGGCTGGGGGTTGGCAGCCTCCAATTTTGGGGTGTCCTGGAGCTGGAGAGAGCCCAGGCAGGGGCAAAATGTGGAATTGGGATGGATGGTGGAGCCTTTGACAAATGGCAGCCCCAAGATAACACCACGAAGCACAAACAGCTCTTGCCTTGGATGGATGAACAGGGAAGGTCAGGCTGAACTGGGAGGGAGAGGTGACACCTGGAATTACAACTCTGTGGGGATGACAGTGTTTAATTCTGGCAGGGAAAGTTCCAACAAGGTGTGGATGAATCACAGGTTTAAAGGTGGAGAGTGATTATTTGAGAAAAAACACATTAGTGCAAGTCTCAAGGGTATGGCCTGTTTAACAAACAATTACAAAAAAGGATTAAGGATTATTTTAATAGATCCTTAACAATCAGCCTCTATATGGAACAAAAACAATAAAATGAATCTTAAAAATTGTCAAACAAAATGTGAAACCTGGAAAATGCAGAGTTAGAATAGGCAAATTCGGTCTGTTAACACTAACTTTTATAATGTAACATTTTAAGTGGAATTAAGGTTTAAAACAACCTAATAGTGTTTGTTCTGAATTTTTAATCAGTGGAAACATTTTTAATCAGTGGGAACATTTCAGTCCTACCTGTGTTTTGTGTTATGTACAAGGTTGGGTGGACTAAATGAGCACAGCGGTCCCCTCTGGTTTCTAATCTATTACAAAAATTAATTAGATCCTGTTCCAATGTTGATTTCCCTTTACAAATCCATATATCCTTGACAAATCAAACACAGGGTCCACCTTAGAAACAGAATTAATGCAGGATTTTAACATTAAAGTTAAAGAAATGCTTTTAGAGTGTGAATTGACTGTTTGGTTGTGTGTTCTCCAAGGAACAGATTTTTGTATGTATAATTTTCTCAGGAGAGAGCACAAACCAAACTTCTGTAAAAAGAAATCTTCCCTTCCCACCAGGCTTGGGACTAATCCTACATGATTATTGTGGTGGGGGCTGTTTTTGTTACTGATCTGAAACATTTTCATTTCAAACTGAGCATCTCATGGAGAGCCCCCAGCCCCGCTGAGAGGAGCAGGGGCTGCCCGGCTGGATTGGATTTATCCATTCCTACACCCAAATGAAATATTCCTGTTTGCTCCTTGTGCAGGCTGGGCCATATTTCACTTCAAGACGAGTGGACAGGAACTGGAGATTTTGTCCTGGGCTTGCACTCAGTACACAGGGAGGAGAGGCTTTCTGAAATCCCAATTTCTTCATTGTGTGAACACAACACACCTCCCTGTTACACACCTGAATGTTCTGAGCAAATTACATCCTCAAGCTTTTTCCCTCCTACCTTCTGCTGCTGGAAGTCTTTTATAGTGTTTGAAATATTTTGTTTCTAACCCTTGAAACCATTACCTGCCTTTGGAACAACCGCTGCCCTGGCAAAGAAATGTTTTGTATTTGCTTTTATGGGTGGATAAACCTTGATCCCTTAAGCTTGCCCAATACAGGGAGCAACATATCAACAGTTTATTTTACTGAAACCTTAGTGCTTTTTGTCACAACTAAAATAAGAATTCTGGATAACTGAACAATTAATCTGTTTCCATCATTCCATCAATTAATCATTTCCATCTGGCTCCAAAGCATCACTGAAACAGCCAAGCTTTTCCCCCTGCTGAAACAACGTCCAACCAACTAACTAACCAACCAACCAACCAACCAGAGTAAACTCACCCAGTTTTGGCAAAAGTTGCCCAAGCTTTTCCTTGCTGAAACAACATTCAACCAACCAACCAACCAACCAGAGTAAACTCACCCAGTTTTGGCAAAAGTTGCCCAAGCTTTTCCTTGCTGAAACAACATCCAACCAACCAACCAACCAACTAACCAACCAACCTTCCAGAGTAAACTCACCCAGTTTTGGCAAATGTTGCCTGAGATTTCCCCCTGCTGAAACAACATCCAACCAACGAACCAAACTTGCAGAGCAAACTCACCCAGTTTTGGCAAAGGTTGCCCAGTATCTCATCATAGAGCGGCTCAGGAGCTCCTCAGCCTTGGTGTAGTTGACTCTCCTCTCCAGGGGCAGCCCGAACACAAACTCGATCTCGTAGCCGTGCAGGACCCCCATCCACTCTGGCCAGGGCAGCTTGGAGGAGCGATGCTCAAAGAAATAAAAGAAGACGTGGTTGCCCAGCTGGGCGAAGCTGGTGCTGAACTCCACCACAGGGCAGATGATGATGGAGTCCCCAACGACGTCGTCGATGGCATCCCGGTAGTGCTCTGGCTTTCCCAGGTTTTCCCAGTCTGTATACTGGAAGATGATGGACTCTATGGCCAGTTTGCTTGCTCTTGGGAAGGCCAGAGTTAAAGCTGCCTCAAACTGGGTTTTATTGATCAAGCCATCGCTGTCCTTGTCCAGGCCAGGCACTCCGTATGCCAGAAATGATAAACCTTCATCCTTGTTAACACCCACCAGGATCTGGGTCTCTTTGAAAAGACCCTTCTCCACCAACACTTCTGGCATGTCTGTCAGGAAATCGCCATCCACGCTTGGGGGGAATTCTATTTGTAAAAGAGAACTCTCTGACACGGCAAAAATTTCATTTTCCACTATTTCCTTCGGGTCCTTGTCTTGGAGGCAGAAAATGAGCTCTGACTCGTTGCTGGTGGGACACTGGAGGTGTTTGGCCAAAGCCACTGCTCTGTTCCTGGCCTCAGAAGATGTGATTGCAGCCCAGGCAGCATTTGCAGACCCACTTTGCATGATGGCCCTGGTGAATAAAGGGTGGCTTTCAGGAGAAAGGAGGTGATAGCTGACAGAGGCCGAGCCAGCGCTCTCTCCAAACAGGGTCACGCTTTTGGGATTGCCTCCAAAGGCTGCTATGTTCTCCTGGACCCACTGAAGTGCCAACCTTTGATCAAACAAACCTGCATTTCCAGGAGCTTTCTCGTTTCCTGGCAAGGACAGAAATCCCAGTGCACCAGTCCTGTAGTTCATGGAAACCACCACCACTCTTTCCACCCTGGCCAGAAACTTCCCATCATAGACAGGCAGGGAAGTGGACCCAGACTCGAAGCCACCCCCATAAATCCACACCATGACAGTGGCGTTCTTGGGCCTGGGAGAAGGAACCCACACATTCAGGTATAAACAGTCCTCACTTAGGTCGGTTTTTGGGTTCCACATCTCTGAGCCAGCAAAGCCGGGGTAAGTTGTGTCTAGGAGCTGGTAGCAGGAGCTTGCGTGTTTGGTGGCGTCCCAAACATCTGCCCATTCCTCCCGAGGTTCTGGCTTTTGGAATCTCAGCTTCCCAATGGGGGGCTGCCCGTAAGGGATTCCCAGGAAGGCTGTGACTGTCCCCCCCAGCACCTGCAGGCTGGTCCCTCTGACTTTGCCCTTCTTGGTTGCAATGACGTTCTCCTCAGGCACCACCTTACTGGTGAACACGGACAGGAGGAGAAACCCCATCAGAAGCCCGGTGAAGAGACCTAAACCATTTGTCCAAATCATGATGCCTGGAATGCAGGAAGAAAAATAAATTCAGAATTAGTGCTGCAGTATATTAGTACCAAAACAGTCTGTTAAATAAGGACGTAGGTCACCCCAGGGGCACTGAAAATGAGCACAAAGCGCAGAAGTTTTTAACTGTAAGTTCTTGTTGTTTATTTGTGTTGCAAAGACTGTGTTCAGTATTTAGTATTTGGTCAGTATTTCAGAAAAATGCTCTTGCTAAAAAGTGTAGAACTGAGGAAGACAAACCAGGAGAGATGAAATCATACAAGTAGGCTCTGACCACTGCAGATTTCTTCTAAGATTTTGTTTTTCTAGAGCATCTGAACCAAGTCTACAGCCAGGAGAGTCATATGAAGCAGTCACACTTCTACTATTTAGAATTAATATTAAAATGCTAAAACATCAAGGATTTTTGAATATATGAAGATAGTGCCTAATAATTTGGGTAAGGTCTGCTCTTTCCTTCCTGAGAACATTTCCAAGTGATAATCAGTATTACCTTAAAGCTAAGTATATAAATGTTGATTATGTATCACATTTAAGCACACTAATAATCTTATTTACCTCAACATTTTCAAATAAAAACTCAGCACCATCCATGAAACTGAAAATTCACAAAAAGCCCATTTGTATAAATCCATTGCTATGGTTTACATATCTGAAAATGCTCAACAAAGGTCCCTTCTATTTTTTTTTTTTTTTGCCTGTTTCCCTGTCACACATGGCATGCTTTGTCCTGTCCCTTTAAACAGGCCATTCTTTGTTAATGAGGAGTACTCGTGTCCTTAAAAGGAATGAGGATAATTTCTCTGGAAAATACAGCTGTGGCCTAATTTGAGCTCCTCCTGCTTGCCTGCCTGTTCTTGGAAGGAAAATGCAGCAGAGGGGTGGAAGGGAAGATTTTGTGCAAAGGGGCTCCTGATTTTGAGACAGCATCAAAGGAGAAGGGAGGAATCTTCAGGGACAATATTTTTAGCTTTCATCTGAACAGACAGAAAATAGACAAATTTTAGAAAAGATAAACATTTATGGTTGTTTTGTTAAAATAAAAAGATGAGGTGGCGAATGGGGACGATAGACTTCAGAGTTGGTCTAACACACCACCAAGAATTCAGAACGGACTGAGTGTTTCTGACTGACAGAAACCTGCAATTGTCCCATTTTTGGTTAAATAGTCGAGATGTGATTTGTCAGCTCACGGGATCCAGCAGCTCCCAAGGAGTTTGGGTCAGCACAACTCACCCTGGCACGGGCAGGAGGCTCAGTCACACAGCCACTGGCTTTGGGCCCCCTCTTTCTGTGCCAGGCATGGGATCAGGGAATGTCCTGAGTTTGAAATGCCCCACTGGGATCATCCAGTGCAGCTCCAGTTCCTGCACAGACACCCCAAAAATGCCATCCCAGGCATCCCTGAAAGTGTTGTTCAAAAACTCCTGGAGCTCTGGCAGCCTCAGGGCTGTGCCCATTCCCTGGGCAGCCTGGGCAGTGCCAGCACCCTCTGGGTTGGAGGAAGAACCTTTTCTGACATCCACCCCAAACCCCACAGAGACCAAAACAAAGGCCTGTATTTACCCCAGTTTGCTAAAGCACTCAAGCCTAAATCCCACTGTCTTTGAGACAACTTGGCACAATTTACCCAGTTTGCTGAATATTTGCAGCCTGCTAAACCAACACAGACTTGGGATTATTTTTCTTAACACTGCACGTTTCATTTTAAAACTCTCTCAAGAAGATTTAAGAGAGGCCATGGAAGGAGAAGTGAGAAGGATGATTTGGTTTGCTCTGTAAATCTGTGCTTAAAAAATCATTAGTGTTGAGCATCCCAGGGCTTCTCTCAGCCCCTCTGCAAAACCAAACCCAAAATCCTGAAAAGCCACCAGAGCTGGGAGAGGGATAATGATGGAGGAGGGATCCAGTTGGGTTTTGGTGCACCCAGTAACACTGTGAGATGGGAGATGTTATTTCTCTAAGTCTGTTGTTGTGACTGAATTTGATCATGAGAAAACCACAACAAGCTGGAAATAATAAGGTATTTAAAGTATTGTCATTATGAGGAGAAAATGATGCTAAGAAAAACAAGAGATTTTAAGTTCCTCAAGATTAATCCACCTAAATACTAATTAAAATTAATTATTCTCCTGTACTTTCCTGTTAATTAAAAAGAGATGGGATAAACAATGTAGCATTGCAAAATATAGAGGCAATAGTTTTAGATCATAATAGTAGTGAGAAAAAAACAAAAAAATCAGTTCTGTTCCTTTTAAATTAGCTTTGGCATTTCAAAGAACAAGTTGGATCAAGCTTGGAAAACACAGAAGTTTTGTACTACTGAATGAGAGAACTCATCTACTCCCAGGTCACTCTGCCAATATTAACAAAAGTAGCAAGTGACAGAGGATTATTATTACACCTTGAATGCCTGGCAAATATTACATTTAATAAGGATTTTAATGCTGCTTTAAACCAAACTCAGCAATGTAAAGCAAACCGAGCAAAACAAACATTACTTGATTATTACAATGAGAGTAAAAGGGTCAGAAGATTGCTTTAGCTCATCAACACCAGCCCAGCAGAGTTATATCCAACAGTGTATTTGCACATTGTAAAAACCTGCTGCTCTAGTAGTTTCCCCCAGCAAAAGTTAAACAGACTCCACTTTTGCATTCTTATTCAGCGAGGGAACACTATTTATCTCAAAGCCTCTTTCCTCCCCCTTGCAAATCTTTACCCAGCCAAAAAAAATCTATACACCGGACTACATAATCGCTATTTAAATAGGAAAGATGGTTGAATTAATAAGTGATTTCTAGCTCAGCTTAATTTACTTAGCCCAGGATCCCTTGAATAATGCCAAGCTCTGCTACACACGCCGTTCCATTTGCAGAGCAGAGGCAGCTTCCCCCGGAGAGCAACAAATGGGCAGAGCAGAGCGTTCCCCGCGATCCCAATCCCCGCGCAAATCAGGCTGAACCGCAAATTATCCTGGCAGGCAGAGAGGCGCAAAGAGAGAATCACTTACCCTGCTTCTATTACAAGGAACTACAAAGTTTTTAAGAGTGGGGCTCTTGGGATCCCTGGGGGAAATGCAGCGGTGCAGCTGCTGCTTTAAGCCCGTAAATTGGCCGGTGCTGACATTATAATCAACTCTTTCTGACATGGAGCTCGCGAGAGTTGGCAGCAGCCACTTGATCTGCCTCCCATCCCACATCTGCTCCCAGAGCAGCCCTGGAAATGCTCCAGGGACAACCCCAGGCTGGGCAAAGCCAGGCACAGGGCTGGGAGAACACAGGGATTTGCTCTGCACACGGGGCATCTCTTTATAAGAATAAATAGAAATGTAAATAATTCAAGCGTCTCTTTCATCTTGCTTAGACCACTCTCACGTGTAATTTTTTTTTTTGCTGTACTCAAACCTCAGATTTTCTTTGTAAATAAGTATTTTGCTTGTAAATAAGTATTTATTATTGGTTTTAGCAGCTGTGGCAGATAAAACAGGAATGTGCCCTGCCTGGACATGTCAAGCACCAGCTGCATCACTTGGCTCCTGCCCAGCCAGGCCGTGGCACAGATCTGCATTGTCCCCTTCTGATTTTAGGGTTAAAAATGGGACCTGTGTGGTGGCACATGCTGCTTGCTCTCTTTTCTTAACCTCAAACAGGAAATCCCCTGTGATGCTGAGCACACCTGATATCCTCCTTTTCCCTGAGGCTCCTGAGTATTTTTCCTACCAGAATTCCAGGCTGCAGGTGCAAAGCCAGGCGGAACCACGGCTGGGGGATGTGTCCTACAACACAGCGTTAAAGTGCAACAATTCTGCAGGGTACAGATGAAAACAGAGGGGTGGGGAAAAGAAAAAGATTCCATATACCACCCTTACAAACCTTCTTGTCAAACCTCCTTCCCTGAGCCACCCCATGGAACCACAAAGTCACCCCTTGGAGCAGGGACTGCTCTTTCCCAGCAGCATCTGCTCTCTAGCTCTGCTCTGAAAAAAAAAAAGAAAAAAAAAAAAAAAGCAATTTTTCCACAATTTAAGCTTTTTTTCCTGCTGTCCACATTTGCTTCCCCCTTTAGAGCCAAGCACAATTACCTTCCCTGTTTAATAATCAAACTACAGCTCTGTTTCAATTACACAAAAGCAATATTTGGCAACGCACAGAACAGGAATAAAGCAGAAATAAAAAAGTTAAGGATGAAGTTTATAGACCTTAATATGGAGATTACAAGTGGGGTTTTTAAAGCCAGCATGGGAATTAGTGTTTTAACAGAGGGAAGTTCAAGAAAGCAGGATTATTTAATTTCTCCTGGTAATTTTACCACGTCCTTTAGGATCACACCTTCCACAGGTATTTTGCATGGATATGTTCATGGGAGAGAATTTGTCCCACTCTAAACCTAAACCACCACGGCAGAGGTTGGGACTGGCTGAGTTTTAGGATCTCTTCAACTTAGGCCTTTTGAGGATTCCATAATTCTATGAAAAATCATTAAACTTTCAGCAAAGAACTTTCCAATACAGTAGGATTTCAGAATTCCTAACCAGGATTGTTAATTCAGCAGTGTAATAGAAATATTTAACAATAAAAAATTAATTAATGTAATGTAATGTAATGTAATGTAATATAATGTAATGTAACGTAATGTAATATAATGTAATGCAATATAATAATATTTATTATATTATATATCATATAATAACATTAATACCATTATTAATGGAACTATATTAATAATAATTACATAACTATTTAATAATAAAATTCTTAATAATGAAATTTTAAATAATACATTTTTAAAATAACAATAAAATTAATTCAGAATTATTTCTGGTGACAGCTATTGCTGATCAAAACCTTTCAAGTGCAGGAAACACTAAAAGATGCTACTAAAACTCAATGTTTCAGCATTTGCTGCCTTTCTCTGCTGCCTGCTCAGCCCATTTGGGGACATGTCCAGGTGACACACACTTCCTTCATTTCTCTGACATCAGAGGGATGAATCATAACCCCTAAATCTTGTTAGAGGCCACTTTAAAGCAAATTTCAGATGCTTATGACCACGCTTGTGCTCTCAACCTCTTTGCCTTGAGCAGCAGAGAAGCAGCAGAGGACTCAAACACTAAAAGCTGCTTCTGCCTTCATCTGTTTTCAAACCTTGTCCGTTTTTTCCTTCTTTTGCTGTCAGGGCTGAGCCTTCCCCTCCCTGCTCCTCTTCAGAGAGCCCAGAGCACCAGGATCAGCCTCCTGCTCCGAGGCACTGCTTTAGTAAATGCAAAATGTGGAGTTTTCTGACAAGGTGACCCTGGGATGAGTGAATCCACTGTTCTCAGGCTGTTTCCAAGGCATCAGGAAACTCCAAGTTCAGCCTTGGGGTTACCTGGATGTCTTCAGGTAAATGTCAGCCCTCTCCACTGCTGTCCTTCAGCCCAATGTTCAGCTCTTATGCTGTACTTTTAAAGGAAACTAAGCCAGATTCTCTATTTTTTCCCACTTTAATTAAAAAAATTAACATATAAATTAAAGTTTTACAACCGTGCGCTGTGAGAGGAAACACTTCTTTTTAGTTATTACTTAGCTTGCTAAAAATACCTGTGCAAAAATTAGAGATTAAACACATTTAATGCCCTCAGTAATTGTGTGGAGAGTCATCATTTTCTCAGTGATCCTATGGGAGAGTGCAAGAAAAGGAGGTGCAAACCAGTGGGTGAAATTATGAAATTATATATATATATATTTATATTTATTTATTTATTTATAGATAAATTTATATGTATATATATCTATTTATATGTATATATATTTATATGTGTGTATATATATATTTATATGTATATACATATATATATGTGCATATATATTTATATGGATATACATATATATATGTATGTATATATGCTATACACCTACATACATATTTGTATTTATACTCTTATGGGTTTTGCCTTTTTTAAAAAAATATCCCTATCAATCAATCTAATGAGGTTTTGTAATGTAATGTAATTTTTTTTATTTAGGGCAAGGTTCTTAAAAATCGCCACGAAAAATGAAAATGTCTTTTTGTTCTTTCATGTGAAATCATTGTCACATTGACACGGGGGCTTTGATCAAAGAAATCTCCAAGTGTCTGACGAAATGAAAGCAAAGTTCAGGCCTAGGGAAAATGGATATTTGTTAGTTTAAGAAGCTTAGAGAACAATAGGTATCGTATATAAATGTATATGGAAATACATAAAAATACAGTATTTTTTATTTAGTTATACTAAGTATAGTATATAAGTATATAAGTATATAGTATATAAGTATATAGTATATAAGTATATAGTATATAGTTATACTAAGTATAGTATATAGTATATAGTATATAGTATATAGTACATAGTATATAAGTTTAGTATATAGAACTATAGTATATATTACTATAAAAATATAGTATTTTTTTATTATTTACTTCACCATTATTGCCCTTCAGGATTTTTCCTAAGTATTATTAATATCCTAACTCACACACATTCCATATTATCACAGAATCATGGAATCCCAGGATGGTTTGGGTTGGAAGAGACCTCAAAGCCCATCCAGCTCTGATTCTGCCATGGCAGGGACATCTCCCATTGTCCCCAGGCTGCTCCAAGTCCATCCAACCTGTTCTTGAGCACTTCCAGGGATCCAGGGGCAGCCTCAGCTTCTCTGGGCACCTGTGCCAGGGCCTGCCCACCCTCACAATTCCTAATTCCCAATATCTCCCCTAAACCTCCTCTCTCTCAGTTTAAAGCCATCCCCCCTTGTCCTGTTACTCCATTCTCTTGTAAATTCTCTTTCCATTGATCTTCAGGACTTAGCAGAGTTGAGAAATCTTTGAGACAGAAAAATATTTGGAGAAATACATGTCTCAGATGTTTCTGGTGGAAAACATGAGACTGTCTCCCAAGGTGTTCTCTGACCTTGCACATGAAGATCCCATTCACCAGATTTGGTCCTGCCCTTCTAAGCCACCCACAGCTCAAAACAGCACCTGGGCTCCTGCCAGGGTAACTGGGCTGAAAATCTTTGCAGGTGTCACCTCAGAGTAAAGGATGAGCATGTCTGAGGAAAGCAAAAGTAAGTGTAGGAACCATCCTTATTGTTTTAATGGCTGAGAGGGAAATCAACAAGACAATTTTATCCAAATGTATTTGATGTGATTTCTGTGAAGATGTGGGAAATCAACAAGACAATTATATCCAAACTGTATTTGATGTGATTTCTGTGAAGATGTGGGGAGGCTGCTTTAAAGCTGAGCCTTGCTGAACTCCCCTGGGAGGGCTCAGCTCTGTCTCTGATCCCTGGCTGGATTTCCACGCCGAGCATCTGCGCGACCTTGGCTGGAACCCCTGAGCAAACCGCCCTGTTGTGGGAAAAAGCTGCGAGGGAAACAAGTAAACTCCAGCTCTGCGAGCTCCAAGAGGTCAAACTGCAGACAGGGGAAGATTGCTGAGAAGGGGACAGTTAGCAGCTCAAGGACTCGCAGGGAAACACATCAAAGCTGCGAGCTGGGAAAATTTCAGGTTGAAAAAATAGCCCACACAAGGTGGGAGCTCAGCAGCAGCAGCAGTAAGGAATTACTGATGCTCAGCTCCGGGGCTTGCAGCCACGTTATTCTACTGTGAATATTAGGAAATAAATCATTGCCTTGTCCTTCGAGCATGTCCTGCTTGCAGAGCATCTTTCCATGCCCAAACACAGTGACCCCGTGGGGTTGCACCTCTCAACCATTTCTGTGTTTCTTTTTCCAAATCTCACCCTTGTTGCTGCCCACCTGTGTATCCATGGATTTAAACCAGGGACACACTAAACAAACCTGGACAGGGATGAAGTGTTGCTACAGATGATTGAAGCTGATGGTCAAACCCATCTGAAATTCTATTATTCTACTTATTCCTCACCCCAGAGGAGTTACAGGGCCAGCAGAAGTGCCCAACAATAGATCTGAGGGGTAATTTGATAATATCAGGAAAAGTGTTTCACATACACACCATGAAAATGGGTACCAATTTATGAAGTATACAGAATACACTAACACTCATGCAAGCCATTAAACATGATTATATTTTCCCCTTATTGGTTCAATTATGATCTGCTGTACCTTTCTCCTTATTACTCTAATTATAGATCAGTATAATTTCCTCTTTATTAGCACAATTATGGTCTGTACTTGTATAAATATCTTGGAGAAATCAGACCCACTGAGAAAATTCAGCCAGTGAAAAGATAAATATATTATTGTTGTTGTTGTTGTTGTTATTATTATTATTATTATTTTTTTGAATGTTCACATGTTCTTAGTTCCTTGAGGTATTACATAATTCTGTATTTTATCTTTTAGGGATCAGGTTCAATGAAGAAAATAAAAAATGAATAATGTGTACTCACCATGACTTGCATGCTATTATTGCAGCCTGGTGTTTAGCTTGCAAGAAAAAAACTAATTGAATTATAACTTAGGTTTCACAGATTTCTGCAGACAATTAATTAATTGATTGTATGACTTTTTTGCCTTTCTGTTTCCTGTTTCTTTCCTATAGATAGTAAAGCTCTAATTGTTTAAAATAAAGATATTTGAATTCCCATGATCTCCTAACAACAGCAGCTCGAAATTCACCATTTCATGCCCTCCCATACCAAAACTCTGTGAATAAATAAGAGGTTTGGTGGATCAATGAGCCCATTTGAATCTCCTAAGTAGAATTTGTATCTAAAAAGTGGAAATTCTTCCCAGTCCTCCCAATTCTCACTATTTTAGGCTTTCTCTAACATGATCCTCTGCCTTTGAGTTTCTGTGCCCACAAGAGAGATGACGTCTCTGATGGAAATGCCATAAGGATGTTCAAAGGTTCAGCCCAAGCCACTGCAGTTTTCAGATTCCAATTTCATCCAGCGCGGTGCAAATAGGAATGAAAAAATTGATCCTGACTCCAGGACCTGCTGGGACCTGCGGGTGGGAAGCTACAGAGGGAACAAATTCAGCGTGTCCCAGTCCGCGATCCCATTAAAGGGTCACGGCTCCTGAATGTGTCACAACCACGGACTTTAGTGGGAATAATTGGGTGTTTGTCATGAGATAAAGCCTCGGGCGCCCTGCTGTAGGTCTGACCTTTGAGGAGAGGAGGTTTGAGAGGTTCCTGCAGCCCCCATGCAGCTGGGCTGCACCTCCCCAAAACTGTGCTCCAGCAGGAGGAAAAGAGTGGGGATGGAGGGATTTAAGAGATGTGTGCATGTGGCTCTTGGGGATGGTTTAGTGCTGGGCTTGGCAATGCTGGGTTTGTGACTGGACTTGATCTTACAGGGCTTTTCCAGCCTAAATGATTCTGTGATGTGTTGGTCAACATCAGCACACACTTGATTTTTCCTCATCATTACAAAAAATATTCCAGAGCCATTTTCTCTTTGTTTTCTATAATTCCCAGGAGATTTTATTTTTTTGGCTTTTCTGTTTCATGAAATACATATAACTTTGGGTTTAACAGATGAGCCTGAGAGAGGTTGTGCTTATTTTGTTACCTCATGCCAACCTCTTCCAAAGGTTCATGCCAGATCCCATTGGGAACAGGCTTGGGAACAAAGCTCTTTCCCAGCACAGAAACAAACTTTTCAGGCTGGGTGGCTTTTCAGCAGAAGGCCACTTTGTCCTGTGGATGTGCAAGTGTTGTGTAAGCAGGAAAACCTCATTATAAACATCTGTGCAAATTGTTCAGGAAGACACCGTGGTGGGCGAGGAGCAGATAATCCATCATGGGACCATCTGCTTGGAAAAACAGCCCTGGCAGAACAGGTGGCTTCCTGCTAAAATACAGGAGGTTCCCTCGGGTGTTGCTGTATGTTTATATATTAAGTACATAACATTAAGTGAAAGGTAAGAGGATGTGCAAAATATGATGCTCAGTATGGATTTTGAGGGTACAGATCGAAATATTGAGGCCACATGGATTCCAAAGCTTATCCATTTAGAACTATTAGGAAATATTTTATTATATAGGAGTTAGAATTATCTTTAATTCTGCTCATGATCATCCTGCCCTAAGCAGATCCTTGATGGTTCATGCACCCCATAAACTTCTCTTTCCTTCCTCACACTTTTGTTTGCACGATGGAAACCTACAAGCCTAAAACACCAGCTTTTCCAATCCCTTGCCCTCTATCATGTCAGAGAATTTCAACTCCAAAAATGATCCTGCAGCATACTTTCCTTTAGCAGGAGTTGCAAGAGGTCAAAACAGGAAGGGAAAACTTCAGTGCAGTGCTGGAGAACCTGGCAGAGCTCACGGACCTCGGCTTGGGAGAGGAGTTTTAGTGGCTGCAGGATTTTCTGATTCTCTGCTCATTTTCTCTCTTTTGCCTGGAGGCAGGTTCAGCACAAAATGCATGAAGGGAGTCCAGGGCCTGAAAGACTTTCTGTTTAAGTTGTCAGACCAAGGAGCCTGGGAAATTGAAAGATGTGCCCAAGATCATAAGAAAATACTGGATTGCATTCAGACACCCAAAAGTTAGGGACACCACCATCCTTTTTGGTTTGTTTTAAATACCTCACTGTTATAGCTGCAGTTTTCTAGTTTTTCTCTCAATATATCCCCAAAAATAAGGATCTTTTGATGGTAATCTTGACTAAAAGCATAATTTCCTTCCATTCCCAACAGCAAACAGAAGTCAGCCCTTGGGACTCAGAGGCTGCATTTTCTAGAAGTCACTACAGGCAATAACCAAAAGATGTTATGTAGAATATTCCTGGGCTCCTTAGCTGGCAGCCACCCCCTGGGGAAGGAAAACCACTTGGGATCAGCCTGCTCAGGAACTGCCAGTGCTCCTTGTTGGAGCCACCAATAATCAACCCCAATGAGGATTGCAGTGAGGGTTCTGTCTGGAAATGGATTTGGAAAGCAGGGATGGAACCTCATGGCACAAACCCCTGTGCCTTCATTTTTGCCAAAACTAAAACTCCCTCACACTGGAGAAAGCCCACAGGTGGGAGGGTGGGTGCTGCTGAGTTTCACATGGACTGCCTTCCCTCAGCTTCCAGAAAACAGAACCACAGCATCATTCAGGCTGACAAAGACTCTCAGTCTATTTCCCAGAGCCCCTGGAGGAATAAAGCACCATGGTGAGGACTCGCTCAGTGAAAGCATTCAAGTGATTTTAATTTTTGTGTTCACACAAAAGAAAAAAAAAAGGGCAAATCCCATCATCAGCTGCTGAAAACATTGGAGGGTTTGAATGTCACACAAAGAATTGGAAGTGCCTGTGGGGTTGTTTCTCTGATTGAGCCCATTTGTACCTGTATCACTAATGAGCTGCCCTCCCCACTAAAGGCCATTTACCACTGGTTAGGATTTAACCATTGCAAAGGGAAAAGCAATTTGCTCACCCTCCTTTGCTGCCTTTCCTCTCCTCCTCCTTTTATTCCACACTCCTCTCCCCAAATTTTAGTCACAATTCATGTTGCCAGAATATCTTCAGTGATGTCCTTCCACGCAGAGTGTAAACTAATTCCTCTAGTAAATGCTAACAGCAGCCATAAAACAGCAAAATCAAATAACACCAAGAAAAGCAATCAATAAAAATCTGTGTGAAAATTAGGTGTTGGTGCATGAGATAGGAAAGAGCCTGAATCTGGGTGTTTTACAGAGAAACCTGGAAGCTATTCCAGAGAAGATGGGCAAGGAGTAAAATTTATCAAATGTTGCTGGGGTAATTAAACCAGAACAGACAGGAAACAAGATGTCTGACCAAAGGGAATGCAAGTGAATGGATGCAGCTATTTCTGTGCTTCCCAAATCATTGTCCCTCTGGGTTTGGGTGACCCCAGAGTGTCACCATGCAGACGATTTCCAGCTAATGCTGAGACAGGTGTTACCATGATGGGTGCCTGGGCAGGGGGAATTTACTTTGTGCTGAGCATCTGGTGCACGAGAAATGGGGATTCAGACTTTGGGATCAGCACAGAACTTCTCCAGAGTGGAAGAAAAAAATACAAATTTAAAAAAAATATATAAATAAATAAAATAAAGCAGAAGGCCTGCGGTGCTAACACCACCAGAACTTTCTTGGAAAGCTGTGCTGGGTCACTCCATGGCAGGATTCATGCAAGAACAATCAAATATGAGCAGTCTCAGTGGATAAATCCTTCCCATTTATGAAAATTGGCATCTGGTGGGAGGAGAAAGGTGGAACCCACCCAGGGAAACCCACAAAACAACTTTTGTCAGCCCACATAGGGCATCCCCAGAGGAATGTCAGGCAGCAGGAGCTGACAGAGTTGTGTGGAAATGTTTATGGGAAGCCCTGAGGAACTGAGAGGTGTTTGCCTGGGACAGAGCCAGCCAGAAATGGGGTCTGGAGCTTTTGGCAGGAGCTGGAATGGAATCTCAGCAGCAGTGAAAACAAGAGGTGGGATGAGGGCAGGCCTTGAGGAGGAGCCTGCCCAAAGGCACAGGAAGGGCTCTGGCACCATCAGGATGAAATAAACCCATCCTAACCCAGTTATTAGCATTGTGTCCCTTTGACACGATGCCTAGAGTGTTTCTCCACGGGGCAGCTGCTGGACTGCATCACGTCAGAGCACAGCATGCAGCTATTAATGGCTTTTAATGTGATCCCCTGGATCCTGACAATACCTGCCATTAGGCAGGCCTTAATCACAGGATCACTGACATTGATATGCTTAAACTATTAAGCAAAGACTCAAAATGCTCTTCATTCACAGGAAAATTATGAAACTTCAAACCAAAACATCCACAGATCCAGTGCATGCTGGAAGAAATCTAAATTTTTATACTCCACGTGTCCACCTATTTTTGGGCTAATGACTGAGAGTTACAACCAGCTTTTCAAAAATATAACCAAAAAATATTGCCGTTCATTTCCTTGGCAGACTGCTTGCATCACTTTAATTTAGGAAGCAAACTGTGTTACAGCAACCACAGACATGTAAATGAGGCAAAAAAATGGTGCTCGTTTTGTTGCTTTCCAAATTTAAGCTGACCTAAATAATTTAATACAAAATTTACAGCAGTGAGAACACAATTTGGTGGACAAATATGGGAACACAGTGAATTTGTAGGACAGAATTTGTACTCCTCTGGGTAAAGGATGATTCACCATCTGTGTGTACTGAAAGCAGCTTTCACTTTGGGGCCAAACACAGTGCAGACCCTCTCTGTTATCCCTCAATTCAGCATGGGAAAAGGAGAATTTTCCTTTATCCCAGCAGGAAAACTGGGGTTGTTTTCTGAGGGTGTGTTTGACATGAATTTTTCAACATTTTGCTCTCTACAAGTACCTGAAAGGGGGTCACAGTCAGGTGGGTCTTGTCTTTCAGGTGAGAATGACAGGACCAGAGGGAATGGCCTCCAATGGGCCAGGGCAGGTTTGACTGGATAACAGGGAAGATTTCCTCACTGAAAGGGTGAAAGGCAATGGAACCATCCCTGAAAATGTTCAAAAACTATGTGGGTGTGGCACTTGGGAACAAAAAAATTTAACATGAACAACTTATGAATAATTAAAGAAATATAGGCATTTTAATTTTTCAGTTATTACGGTAACAGTGCAAGTAACATGCTTTTATTCCTTTTGTTAGAAGTTACAAATTTGTTACTGACTTCAATAGGTGACTTTAGTTTTTAGAATTATGACAGGTGGCAAATTCTCAGTTGAAAAACTTTGCAACTGGAATTTGCTTATGACATTACTAAATTAATGCATATGTGTATGCCTTAACAGATCTAGAATGTTACAACAAGTAAATCCTTTGAGTTTTCTAGGTTGATCTAGTAGCATTGCAAGAAATAATGATAGAAGGATTATGAATAAACTTACTAACATACATTCTAGGATATTTTTAATACACAATGGCCTGTACTTGAGACAGAAACATAACACTTTCTTAGCTGTAACAGAATCAGTTATCAGAGACTTGTTAATTTTGATTTTACAAACAACAACAATAAACATTGTGCTATGAATTCTAGGGCATATTTAATAAGCAGTTGTGTATTTTTATAACCCTTGTGTGACACCCTTTCTACAGTTTTACCCTTAGCACATATTAGCGTATTAGAGGAATATGAGAACCTTTGTACATTTGAAGCAGCAGAGGCTGTCGAGGTTTGTTGATATTTGAGGGGTAGAACTTGGGGTTGCTTTTGTTGGCACTGCTTTGGCTGGAGCTGTTAGATTTTTTTTGTTTGCATCTTGGCTGCCCGTACTTAGGGTGAGAGGGTGGCCTGCTCCTGCTGCCGAGAGGCGGCTGTGCTATGCGGCCAATGCCACTTTTTTGGGCAGCCTTCTTTACTAATATTCCTATGTTATAACACTCCTGGATGATTTTTACACCCTGCAGGGGCTCTCCCCATGCTCTGGCAAGCTTACCATTGCTGTCAGGAGATGTTGCAAGGCTCTGAGGGGCTGTGGTGGTGACAGGATGGGCCATGGCGTTGGAGTGGCTCTGCTTCCGGGTTCGACATCAGCAGCTCGTGAGGATGTAATTCCCAGAGCTGCCAATGGAGGCAGCGTAGAGAGGGAGGCCACGCCCACTAGGAGGCGTGGCTGTGTCCCCCTGAGGTTGGCATGGGGCGGAGCCATGCCCTCTAGAGGTGTGGCTGTGCTCTCAGAGGTTGGCATGGGGCGGGGCCATGCCCGCTGGAGGCATGGCGGTGTGCTCAGGGGTTGGCATGGGGTGCAGCCACACCCACTAGAGGCGTGGCTGTGACCTCAGAAGTTGGCATGGGGTGGGGCCATGCCCACTGGGGGCGTGGCTGTGTTCTCAGAGGTTGGATGGGGCGGGGCCATGCCCACTAGGGGTGTGGCTGTCTTCTCAGAGGTTGTGGTTTTTAACTCATGTTATTAACGCTAATTATGCTTTTCCATCATAATCTACATCCCATTCCTCAAGAAGTTTCCATTCCTTTAGAACTGGGTGGTCTTGCACAGAGACAAAGCCTCCCATATCTTCTGTGGGGTTTTTCTTGTATTTTCAGTTTCTCCAGTTTTTTGGTTTCACATACCTCTTTGGCTGTAATTTTTGGAGAGTTGGCTCCCTGATTTTTTTCAAGCTTTTGTTTTACAGAGCCCTTTGGCTGTAATTTTTGCAGTTTTTTTCTGCAGGGCGGGCTCTACTCACCTCTGCTTTTTTCCAGCTTTTTGCTGGGGGGACGGGCTCTGCAGGCACTGTCCTGTGCCTCCCTCTGCTCTTCCTGCAGGACAATTCTTGGACTGTTCTTTATCACGTTGGGGTCACCATGTGTTCCCACGGCAGTCGAATGTCAGGGACAGGACAAACCTTGACAAACCTCCACTGGCCACCAGCAAACAGCATGTTCGATTGTTCTGAGCTGGCTTTTATAGGCAATTCAAACCTCCTGGGTCTGGACAGCTCATTGTTCTGATCTTTACACCCCCCAGGTGCTGGACCAGTGAAATACTTGCACGTTGGGAAAGATGTTTTTGGGTGAAGACCTTGTCTTCACCAAGTCAGCCCAGGGGTCAGATTGTGGAACTGGGCTGGGTTTCTTTTTTATAACCACATTAATGCTCACCTTCTACTGTGACATAATGTGGCAAGAGGAAGGGTTGGACTCAAGGGTCTCGAAGGTTTTTTCCAACTCTAATGATTCCATGACAGGAAGATGTCCCTGGTAGTACATGAAATTATTCCTGACAATCCTTTGTGCTAACATGAAAATGTGGAATAACTTTGTGAAACCTTTCTGTTCCCTGTGCCAGAGAGCGCTTTCTCTTGCCTTCAGTAGAGAATTAACCCTGTCAGTGCTGCCCCAGGCATCACCCAGCACCCATGGCAGGAGGAGATGTCAGCTCAACCCAGCTGATCTGAGCTTCTCCAGCCAGCTATCAGCACTGTCTGCTGCTCCTGAGCAAAGCACAAATCAGTGTCTGAGCTGATGGGTAATAATTACAGAGTGATCAAAGCACGTCAGGCAGGGAGACCTGACATCCCTGTGCTTGCCAAGGGTTTTTAGACATCTGAAAAATACTCTGGTTTCTTCAGTCAGAAGCAGGATATGTGAGAAGCTGGGATAGCTTCCATCTCAGGAGTTTGGTTTCTGTCCATGGTTATGGTTGGCTGAGGCACAGCTCAACATCCTTCCCATGGCTGCTCCAGAGGGATTCAGGAACTGCCTCAGTGGGATACAGGGAAAGGTTGTGAACAGCAGCATTTGGTCTTTGATCATTTTTTCCTCTAATTCAGTACTCAAGGAAAAGAAGACAATCTTCCTTCCTTCCTTCCTTCCTTCCTTCCTTCCTTCCTTCCTTCCTTCCTTCCTTCCTTCCTTCCTTCCTTCCTTCCTTCCTTCCTTCCTTCCTTCCTTCCTTCCTTCCCCCATCCTACACTTTTCCAAAGCTCTTTGTACAGTTTCTCAGAACTATTCTCACTGCAGTTCAGAGCATTTTGTCCTGTTTACATAACAATGTGTTTCCTCTGTAACAAACCAAAGCAGAATAACAAACATTTTCGTGAATTTCAGCAGGATTCATATACATTGGGTCACAATAATGTAAGAGAAAAGAGAAAGCTTTAGAGTCAGTTTAAATGCATGAATCACACACACCTGCAGTGGACTCCAGTGCTTTCTTGAGAGTGATAGTGAGTCATTCCTCAGCCATGGACTGGGCTAAAGGACAAAGAGGAAGCAATGAGACACCTCAGCATTCCCGTGTGGAGACAATCCTATAGGAATATTCACTGCATAAAAACAATGAGCCTTTTGCCCCAGAGCACTTCAATCCTCCTGAGGTGGCTTTGAAAATCCCTTTGCTCCCAGCTCCAAAGCCCCACAGGTGAAATCAAAGGTTCTTTGTACGAAGTTAAGCGGGATTGAGCATAGCTCAGGGACTCCCAGTCTCTGGAAGTGTCCAAGGCCAGGCTGGATGGGGTTTGGAGCAACCCAGGGTGGTGGAAGGAGTCCCTGCCCATGGCAGGGGTGCAACTGGATGAATTAAAGGTGCCTTCAAACCCAAACCTTTCTATAACTCCATTATTCTGTGAAAAAGCCTTGCCCAGTGCAGGAGCAGCACCAGCACTGGACTGGAATCCCCTCTCTAATCACAGTGGCTTTTGTCCCATCCTACATGATCAGAAAATGAACTGAACTTGTAGTTTGAAAGATGTTTTGTTCAGCACCCACATCTACATTACTGGCAATCACACAGCCTGTGCTTCACAACCGTGCAAAACACAAAATGTAATTAATTTTATTTGAAAATTCTCTCTGAGCAATTTGCCACCCATTTCATTTCACTGCCACCTCAGAAGTTACACTCTGACCAACGCCACTTACCCTGAAGACACACAAGAAAGAGAATAAATATTATTATTGGTGTCTGAATATTCAGTCTATGTAAATGCATGATATACCTTGCTTGGCTTTGTCATAATACAAAAAGCAGGGCAAACTTCCAATTTTTTCTGCTCACACTTTCCTTTTGTCCTTTTATTTTATTTTTTTTCCCCAAAATTTGCATAGTACATATTGCAAGATTTTTTTTTTCCTCAGTTATATCCCTCTAGTTATTATCTTGAAAGCAAAATTCAGACATATCCAGCACCCTGAGGTTTCAGAATCAGGGATGTTGAGAAGGACCTGTTACTTCATCTTTTTTTGCATATGCCCTTGCAGTCTGTTGTTTTCTATTTATTCTGAAAACCTCGGGTAAAATGGAACCTTACAAATGAATTAATGAAAGCAGGCTTCAGCTCTGTGCAGGCAATGAGCTGGGTGCTGGGGAAGGGAAATTCCTGTGCAGATCCTGATGCATTGGAATAACCAGAAACCACCAGGCTGTGCTGTTGCCCTTAAGCAGTGCACATCACCACAGAGCTGTGCTCAGCTCCTGGCTGCAGTTTGTCTGGGAAGACCCTGAAATCCTGGAAAACCACTTCCCTCAGACTCATTTTCACTTGTGATTATACAGCTCAGTATTTTTCCCTGGATTCTGGCTCACTTTGAAAGCCACCGTCAGGGTTTGCTAGCCAGGAAATTCAGGTAGGGAAAAGAATAAAAATAAAGAGTAAAAGTAATAAAATAATGAGAATAAAACAATAAAAATAAAATAATTAAAAATAAATCAGCCATCAGCATAACCTTAGGATGTAAACATTGCACAGCTCACCCAAAAATTGGCAGGTTTTTTTATAGTTTGTACCCAACCTATTTATTTTTCTTGCAAACTTCTAAACAAAACCAATCTTTTCAGGTTTTCCATTTCACATTTTCTAAGTACACCCCAGCTAAACTGAGCAGATTTGTTCCTACAGGACTGAGCCCCTCAGGCAGTGAAGTGACCCAGAGTTACTTTCCTATTCTGACTGAAGAAATGTGTTAATTGCAGAGGAGGAATGACAGTTTTCATTAAATAAAGAATATTCAAGAATGGCCATGCTGAATCTGAACAAAGGTAAATCAACAAATTATAAAATTACAGGATGGTTTGGGTTGGAAGGGACCTGAAAGCCCATCCAGTGCCATGGCAAGGACACCTTCCACTGCTGCTCCAAGCCCTGTCCAGCCTGGCCTTGGACATTTCAGGGATCCAGGGGCAGCCACAGCTGCTCTGGGCACCTGTGCCAGGGCCTGCCCATCCTCACAGGGAATAATTCCTTCCCAATATCCCACCTAAACCTCCCCTCTTTTGGTTTACAGCCATTCCCCCTTTTCTCGTCTCTCCATGTCCTTACAAAAATTCCCTCTCCACCCTTACTTTAGGCTTCTTTTAGAAGAACCCACATAAAGTCTCCCCAGAGACTGAGCACCCCAGTTCTAAAGCCTTTCCCCCCATCAAAGCTGCTCCATCCCTCTGCTCATCCTGGTGCCTCCTCTGGGCTCTCTCCAAATGTTGGGGAAGTTTGCAGAAGTGGAAGAGCAGCCAAGCACAGAATTACACAGAATTAAACTGAAACTTTCTAGCCAACAAAAACCTGAATCTCAGTAAAAGGTGATGTTTTTGTCTCCTATTGCCACCCAGAGGTTTTTCTCCCTTGAATTGATCTGAGCACTTTTTCCAACCTTGTAAACATTCGGAGTCCAGAACATCAGGTGCCAGATCCATATGACAAATGCCATGAACCATGGAAAACCTCCTTGTGGTTTGCTTTTGAACCTACCACTTGCCAGCCTCCCGTGTGATAAAGGAAAAATCAAACCTGGCAAAGATCCGAGGCTGGATGCTGATTCTTTCCCTCAGAAATGCAGGTAATTGGAGAAAATCAGTTTTAGGCGTTTGTGGCGTGGCAGATGAGACTGCCCCACCACACAAACCCAAACTGGGGCCCCAAATCTTTAGATTTAGAGCAAATTACTGAGAGTCACATTTGGACATGATTTAGTTGAATTTACATCACTAAGTAAAAAAAAGAAAATTGTTTATTCTCCTCAAAATTAACATTCCCAAAGATTTTAGGAGTCTTGAACTACCCTTGAACTTTTTCCCTGGTGCTGAGGAGCTTTTCCACATCGTGTGCTTTCCTCCTCAGCTGATGCAACACCCACCTTCTCGTACCTTCCCTCAAAGCACTGCAAGGAAAAAAAGCTTTTAGCTCAGCTTGAAAAGAAGAAGGAGGAAGAATCCTTTTCTTTCATGCACCTCGGTGGGAATACAGCAGCTCAGGAGTTGTTAGAACACAAGGAACACAACTCAGGTTATTCAGCTCCCAGGTGGGAGCCAGGGCTGTCCTGGCTTGTAGAGCACAACTTCAGTAGCAGATTATGTGCTGCACAATGCTTTTCTCTCCTAAAATAGTCTCCCAAAGGATACAACCAGGATTTTTTAGCTACTGAAATTCACAGCAGCACTTCAGAGGCTGCTGCTGTCCATCTATTTCACCGAGGTGTGAATCTGTCCTTCCACAAAGAGGGTAATTATATGCTGGGCATTCTCAGATTTCCTCCTGTCTAAATTATCGACAAGCAGCTGCTGCTATGTGGAGTTCAGAGTCTCAGATGGGCTGATAAATGTGAATATTTAATTCCTGAATATCTACAAAGTGGGGAAAGAGGGGCAAATCCTCACCCTCCCTTTGGACTCATTCAAAATCTTGTCCCACAGATCTGTTGAGTGCCATCAGGAAGGTCCACAGAATAAAAGCAATCTGAGGGAGATCCTCTAGTGCTGGTTTTAGAAGGTTTTTGACCCAATCCATCCCCAAAGCCTATTAGGGAAATTTGAAAGCTGCAGGGTAAAAGGTAATTTTCTGCCATGGATTAAAATGCATTGGTGAGATAGAAAAAACAAAGGAGAAGAAGAAAGTTCTAATTCTTGACATACAGAGAGGTTAATGTGGAGTGCCCCAAGATTTGCTGCTGGGATGGATTTTTTTTTTGTCCCTTTAAATCCCTGGCATAATGCAAGACGTCCTGGCTTACTCAGCAAATATTCTGCACTTCTCTTCTGCAATAAATCCTCGTGCTTGCTTTAGCTCAGGCTCCTGAGCTGCTGTGCCCCAAACTGTAACAGCACCCACAGCACAGTCAGGGCACACCAGGAGGGAGCTCCATCTCCATGTGGTTCCACTTCCCCAGAAATATCCCCAGGGGGGAATCTGTATTACTTGTGATTTCTCATAAATCAGAGCAGAGACATTTTTTCTTTTAAACATCCTGTCAGTCTGAAGCTCTGCAAGGTAGATAAAACATATTTTTCCCTCGTATATATATATTAAAAAATAATTGGGAGCTATGCTGGTGCTGTGGAAAATGTTGCTGTTATGTTGTATGAATGAATGGCATCAAAAAGATTCTTTAAATCCAAAGTAAATTTTGTCTTGAAGGTGTAGTGATAGCACGAATGTGTGCAGATGTTCAGCATGGAAATAAGCCAGCACATGGAGCCAACTGGAAAAAACAGTGGAGGAACTTTCATTCAGATAAAGATTTATGAGTCTACCAATAGAGACACTGATGGATTCAGGTTTGGATGTGTGGATGTTAAAAAAAATATTAAACAACTCAGTAAAAGTGTCTGCTTTTTCTTCAAAACCAACCCAAAATGGTTAATGTGTTCATGGCAAAGAAGATGAAGCTCAAATAAATGTTTGGTGGTATTGCACAACCTCTCGATTATAAATTGTTTCAGTCATGATACAGAAAATATGGAAAATGTTCTGAAGGAGCAGACAGGAGTGTCTCCAGGGCAGCAAGAGCTCTGAAAAGCCTAAAAACAGTTTTACACAGGGTTCTGCTCCTTTTTGACCATTTCAGCTGTGCCATGTCCCAGAAGGTGACAGGCTGGCATGGGCACGGGGTCAGAGAAACCTGACTCTAACATCTCAGGCACATAAAGCAAGATAAAAATCCTGAATATGATGAATGCTCATTATTCCGAACAGAAACTGATTAATGGTCAGTCTGGCCCAAAAGCTCTCTTGGAGGTGCTATTTCATAAGCATCATGGCAGCTTTGTTTTCTGACAGAAAACAAAGCTGAATATTTAATTTCCATTGTCAGTTACTGCAGCCATGATCTCAGAACAACAAAATTGATATGTGAGACTCTGGAATATTTTCATTTCCATTATAAATAATCCTCCCTGGTGGAGGACACCTAAACTACCTCATTTTTCTAAAAATGTCTCTTGGAGCTTTCCCAGCTTACACAGTACTTTTAGCCTTTTGAGAATAATGGAGAGCTGAAGCCAATAATTGTATTTTATTTCAGGTTTTGTGTTGCACATGCAAAGAATTCACCTTCTATTCAAGATTGATGATCCTTTATGGAAGAGCATTTGACAGTCACTCATGATTGGAAACTTTACTGCCCTTTCCAGATAAACCTACACAAATCTCTTTTTATTATAAATTTTACAATTTCTTCCCTTTCTTAACGGGAAGAACCTGTAAAATACACTGCATGCATTTTACACTTATATGAAGGAAATATATTTCTAAGTCACTCCAACCTATTTTCCGTTTTTTGGGGATAAGAAAACAAAATTACTTTCTTGCCATCATCCAAGCAAACTTTTTCCACCCTGTCCTTATTTGAAAGCAGCACTCTTGATGTGGAAGGATCAAAACTATTACATCATTTTTTTTTTCATTTTATGTCTTTGAGGTCAGTCTGGTAGAGCACAGGTCATCGAAAATGATAGTGCCACCAAGACATAAAAAATAAATAGTTTGTGTAAAATACACACACACACAGAGTGGAAACTTCTCCAGATACAATTTCTCTTCAAAAAGCTGCTTTATGTAATTCCATATTGACTGAAAGGATTTGCAGGGGAAAATACATCCAAATTAAAATCAGCCACTTTAAAAACATGGAAAGAAAATTGCTGTGTAACAGCCACACTTCTGCCAGAGAAACCCGAGTGCAGAAAAGGGAAGAGAAGCCTTTTCTGAGGGTTTTACAGCTGGGAAAGCCTAGGAACTTTATTTTTCAGAATTCTTAGAAATGCAATGATTTGCTGCTATTGCTGAGTGAAACAAGAGTGCTGCTTATGGAAAAGTGTTTATGCAGATATTGAGAAGATGAGGAGCTCTGGAGCAGCCTGGCTTTTCCAGGATCCAAAAAACCAAGCACAAATCTATAAAATGGCATTAATCCCAGGAAGAATGCAAAGATTTCACCAAGCAGCACTGCAGGATCACAGGTGTTAATCAGCTGAGTTACCTGCAGCATCCACCTCAGGTAATGATTAACTTAATTAATTGTGCCAGCTCTGGCTGCTGCAGGTGCCCTTGGGGTCAGCTGGGAGACAAAAGGGAAGGGAAGAAAGGGAAAAATGAGCACAGCTTCTGTGTCCTGAGGAAGATGGAGAAGAAGAAATAGCCACTCCTCAGGGCTATCAGGGAGGTTACATTAATAATTGGAATTTTTAACTGCAAAAGCTCTGGGGTGTTGATGCCTTTTATTTGGGCTAACTAAAAACAGAGGCCAGACAAAATTAAGATAATAAAAAGCAGTTCTATTGATTGAAGGCACTTCAGGTACATCCAGGGCAGACCAAGCCTCCCAGGGCCTACACCCAAACTGCCCCACGGCTCACGGGTTTATAACTTTGGGCCATTTGCACTTTCGGGTTCATCCTCCAATTCCAGCTCCAGGTAATGAAGGTATTGAGCCCCAGTTTTGGGGCTTTTTGTTTCCATCTCTGGGCCCTGGGGCAGTGAGGTGTCCTTGATTGCCAGGCCTGGAGAGGAATTGTTGTGTCTGCCCCAAATGGGACAGCAGCAGCTCACACTGTACATGGAGTTTAGAGTCACACACTAAAGAATCACAGGGTTACAAATAGATGAAAAAATATAAAAAGCAGAACCCTGGGGCATGAGGGATGACCTGGACAATGTCACCGAGCTGCCCCCTGTAGCTGCAGGGCTCAGGGCTGACAGCAGTGCCGGGCAAGGCCGCGGTTCCTGAGGAGGTGCAGGGGAAGCTCTGCAGGACATACTGGGGGCTCATCTTCCAATTCCAGCTTCAGGTAATGAAATCATTGAGCCCCAGTCTGCTGCCCCAACTCCCTTTTGTTTCCATCTCTGGGCCCTGAGGCAGTGAGGTGTCCTTGATTGCCAGGCCTGGAGAGGAACTGTTGTGTCTGCCCAAAATGGGGCAGCAGCAGCTCACACTGTACATGGAGTTTAGAGTCACACACTAAAGAATCACAGGGTTACAAATACATGTAAAAATATAAAAAGCAGAACCCTAGGGCATGAGGGATGACCTGGACAATGTCACCGAGCTGCCCCCTGTCCCTGCAGGGCTCAGGGCTGACAGCAGTGCCAGGCAAGGCCGCGGTTCCTGAGGAGGTGCAGGGGAAGCTCTGCAGGACATACTGGGGGCTCATCTTCCAATTCCAGCTTCAGGTAATGAAATCATTGAGCCCCAGTTTGCTGCCCCAACTCCCTTTTGTTTCCATCTCTGGGCCCTGGGGCAGTGAGGTGTCCTTGATTGCCAGGCCTGGAGAGGAATTGTTGTGTCTGCCCCAAATGGGACAGCAGCAGCTGGCACTGGGTGTGGAGTTCAGAGTTACACACCAAAGAACTGCAGGGTTACAGATAGGTGGAAATAGAAAAGCTCAAATCCTAAAGCATCAGTGTCAGCAGGGCCTTGGTGAGCTGTGACCAGGGGTTATCTGAAAGGAGGCTCCAAGGAGCTTCCCCAGCCCTGAAATCTCAGAGCTTCTCCTGTAGAAGCAAGGAGCAGGCTGGAAGTGGTGGCAAAGTTCAGTGTCTGAGCTTTGTGCACAACCCCAGCACAAAGGAAAACACTCCTGAAGCCTCAACCGTCTGGCACCCAGCCCTCCTGAGCCCTGGAGGAGCCGGAGATGAGCTCAGAGGGGAGTGCTCCACTTGTGGTGTTTCTTACACACCTGCACAGACACCTGAGGGTGGCATCAGCAGGAACAGGAGCTGCAAACCACAGCACAGCTCAGAGTGCACTGATTATGGCTAGATTTTTGGAGATTGGGGAAACTCACAGTGGGATCAAGCAACAGACTTATAAAATGTTTCAATTCCACCTTGATGTCCTGCTAACACTTTGAAGAGAAAATAAAATGTGCAGCTTCATGATCTTGTAGGTTTGCAACACCCAATGCTAATTGTCCCTCCAATATTCCTGTGCAGTTTTAAGGCTGGCATTGATTTTTTTTTTTTTTTTGACCACACTAGATTTAGATGATGTCTTTTCCTCCCCTGCCGCTCTGCTTGTTCCTACATTGTTTTCCCTTTGCACAGGGATGATGCCCTGTACATTTCCCTGCACCTGTACATTTTGTAGAGCCTATCATCATTCCTCAGTATTCACAGAGGTGTTTGCATGTCCTTTCTGGGGTTGTCTAAGGTGAGATTTCTTAGTATTTAAACCAGGCTGTAAAGTATTGCAACATATTTAAGTGCTAATCCACTCTTCAGAGCATTTCCTGTAAAAACTACTCCAGTGGGTGTCACCCCTGCCCATGGCAGAGATGAACTTCAAAGTCCCCTGCAACCCAAATATTTCTAGGATTATCTCTTTTGCTTTTAGAAAGGACCAACACCATGACATTTCCCCCCATCAGCAATCAGTTAATTGTCCTTTTAGTGGTTCCCACAGAGGAGGAACCCCCAATTTCCTGCTTTAATCCCAAAGCCAGCACCAGTCCTGTGCAGCAGCTGCTGCAGGTTTTGGGTGCAATTCCGTGGTTTTCCAGGATTTCTGGGGCTCACTGCAGCCCTGAGCACCCTCCAGCTGCTCTGCTCTGGTGTCTGTGGGACCCAGGAGGGGACAGTGCAGAGTTCAGGACTAAAGGACACCACAGAGCCCCTCCCCTGTGCTGCTCTCATCCTGCACCCACCGAAACGTCAGAGCTGTGGAGTGACATTAAATTAACCCAAAATGTAGTGGGGCAGCAGGGCTTTGTTTATCCACCACAACCTGCCTGTCTGATCACTTCAGCACCTCCAGCTCTCCCACTTTGAGCATTCTTGGGTCTGAAAATGAAGGAGAAAAACACCAACCTGGAGAGCTGCTTTTCCCGTCTGGCTGCTCCTTTCTCTGAATGAAGGAGTTTCCCTGGGCCAAGAGCTGACTACCAGAGCAGCCAGGTTATTTATGCCCAGAATTGCTGGTTAACCTGTCAGATAAGCAGGAAGTTCAGGAGCCAGCAACACCACATGACTGCAAGGATATGCTATTTTTTATCTGTAAATAACGTACTGCAGTAACGACACTTTGGCAAACAAGTGAATGAGCCACACACACATTTCTGCTCAGCTCTGTTTGCACATCTGTGCTTTTCCCACTTTGCTCAGACCTTTCCCTGGTATTGCATATTTTTTATAGTTGCTGATACAACCAGGGTTTTATATTTATTTTGAAATCCTTTCCAAGGTCCCAAAAAAGTATATTTATGTTGATTTAATTGTTTTTTAAAACCATTTGGAGTTTTCATTCATGGGCTTGACATGTCATTTGAGTGGAATTTACATTCCACATTGCTTTTATTAGAAATAAAGAAGCATTAACATCTAGAATAACTCAGTTATTCAGCTTTCATGTCTGGTATTGCTTGGCTGTTCAAGGGTGGGACATCAGCTCAGGGAGAAAAGCTTGGTTCTGCTCAGGGAGCTGCTGGAGCATTTAACTGCTTCCTTTTCCACTTCCCATTTTCTGAGAAAAAACCAAAACAGTTTTTTTGGTTTTTTTTTTTTTTTAATACTATTTTCTGTGAGCAAATAACCTGAATAGAAAACCTCCAGAAAAAAAATGTCTGAAAAATAATTCCAGCTGAAGAAAGTCCACAGTTCAGTTCTCATCAGATCTGCAGCGTTGTCATTCTCATGTGTCCACCTGGGTATATTCCCAGTCCTGTGTGTGTTTACCATCAGAATTTCAAAACCTTGACTCTGAGCCATTCATTTAGTCCTGAATTTTGTCCGTCCAGAGCAACCCAAGGTGTTCAGCAGGAGGGAACCTTGGCTGGCTCCAGCTGCTTACACAACCCCTCCCAGCTCAAGGAGCTTCTTATCATGCTCCTGATACCATGAAATGGAACATCAAATGTCTAAAAATGTTCAAGGGTGACAATGGCCAAAGCTAAAAGAGGGGGAGACCCTCAGGAAATGTTCAAAGCCAGGCTGGAGGAGATAAAAGAGCTAAAGGGACCCTAAAGGAGCCTCCACTCTGGAAATCCTGGGGAAGGTGATGGGAGCAGTGTCTGAGCTGGCTCTGGGAGGAAAGCTGGGCCAGGGAAATGAGTTTGAGCTGAAAAACTCATCAGAAAACCTGGCAGGAGTCTCTCAGTTGTGATTTTTGTTTATTTCTACAGTGTATAAGAAAATGTGGCTTGGATTATGTAGTTTTTCAGTAAATATTATTGCACCTAAGAAATACTTCACTAATGCCAGCAGTGCAGTATTTCATATAACTAACTACTGGTGTTTGTATTTTGATTATTAGTGTGTGAAAAATATTCCCTGAGACCACAATATTTCACCTCTGGATATCTGATTTTTTTCTGTGCACATTAAGACAGCTCTGCCTTTCAGTATTGTAATTTGGAAATATAATCTACACACACTTCACAAGAATTTACTCTCTCTCTTGATCCTTGACCTGTTTATATAGTAATTATTAACCAGCTTAATTCTGAGAACTCTGCTCATGTTGTGGTTTTACACAAGATATCTTGGCATGATAAAATGATGCCCCATACAAGTCAAGGTTGTTTTTGCTCAGCCAGAACAGCCACATTAATTCTAAATTCAGTGTAAACAAGAAGCAGAATAAATGTTTTCCAAATAGGGGAACAAACCTGGCAAGGAATAAAACACATTCATGCTTTTAAGGTTCATCATACAAGTGTGTAGAAATACAGAATCTTGGTTTTCAGGAATGTCAGGGCATTTTACAGTCCATGGTTTATGTATTGTTTCCCCTTTAATTTTGAGCTAATTCTCTACTTAACCAGCCTTAATCCTTAATCTGTTTCTTTCCAGGTATTTATCATTTGTGCATATATCCAAGACTGAATTTAATTTGAATCTGGATTGGTTCTGATCCTGAATGTCTTTTCAGGCAAGTGCAAATCAGAGCAGGGACTGAATTTATTGAGGAGAAACCAGCACAGAACCCCGCAGGAACTCCCAGAATTGTGGGGCTCCATTGATGCCAGTGCTGCTCTCGGAGTTTGTGTGAGGATCAGAAGAGCTACTGCTTTTAATAACTTATTATTACAAGATTTCTCACATCAGTGCTTCCCTGACTTCAAGGAAATCATCCCCTAAACCACACTCATATAAACCAAATACACTCAGCCTCATAATTTTCTCTCCATAAAACATTTTTGCCAGGCATCCCACCTTCTTTTTTTCAGAATATTTTCTGCAGCCTAATTTCCAGGCTGATCCTGAAAATATTCCTATCAGGAATTAGGAATAGGAATATTTTCAGGACCAGCCTGGGAATCAGGCTGCAGAATTAAACAGATTGTTCCAATCAAGGGCTCAGCAATTCCTTGTGGGCAGCTGCCACCTCTTCCTTGGTTTTGCTCCTTCCTGTCCTGCTTTTGCCCTCAGGTGTTGTGTCCTTGCCTTTCCTGCAGTATTCTACTGACACTGAATATTCAGCTTCTCCTCTCTGATGTCTGCAGTGCAGGACATGTTGATTTTTTTTTTTCCCCAGGCATAAATTTATGGTGTTGCAGATGTACAAGATGTGTTTTGCTGTAATAAAACCTATTGATTTACACTGAGACATGGAAAGCTTTCTCTAGTGTTTCCTTAAGCTGCAATTCATTGTGCATTAGTATCAAATCAAGACAGAAAGGGCCAAGAAGTATTTTTAATGTTTTCTGCCATAGACTGTAGCAATGTCTAAAGGCTAAAAACTGGTTTATTGTTGCCTGAGCTCATTATTGATCATTAAAACTGGTATTAAAGTGAGTGAAATCCTGTAATTTAGCACACACTGAAATATCCAGTGTAAACAGTCATGCTCAAATCAAAATGAATAAACTTGGGATCATTTACACCGAGTGAGAACTGGCATTTCCCATGTTTACAAATATTCAGCTGTATTTGAAATTGCCTTTTTCACATTGATATGTGAAAAAAAAAAAGCCTTCCAGATTTATCATCTGAAATTTGTCTTTGCTTTCTATGTTTGGTGGAGAGCTGGGAACCAAAATGCAGGGGGTGGAAAATGCAGGAATTGCTGGATGGAAATAGCTCCCTCTCCTATCATGGACTGCATGATGGAATAAAAGTCAGATTTTTATATTTTTCTCTTTGATTAATATTTTTAGTCAAACCCTTTGCTCCGTGAATGAGTGGGCACATGCAAACAAACAAATTCACTAATGAGTTTTAGTGTAGTCAGGAGTTTTAGAATCTAAAGATCTAAGAAAAAAAACGAGGCCAGGGAAGAAAAACTCCAGAAAAGAAGTCTTATAGCACTTCTAGACAGTACTTCTAGCAGGAAAAAAAAGAGAATTTTGAGACAAATTAAGGTAAAAAATGTCCTCTACTAATAAATCTTTGGGTTACTGCTATGAATATCCCCATTTCCCACCCCAGTAAAGCATTTTCTTTTTACCTGAGCAGAACGAAGCAGTTTGAAGATACTGACTTGAGAGAAGGCTGTGATTTGAGGAAAGGCTGTGATCTCAGTCAGACAGGGGTGGGAGCAGATTGCACAATCACAAGATATGAGGAGTGTTTATTCCTTATTAAGAACAATTTATCCTCTGATATTTCTGCATCTCCTGGTGTGGGCTTTAAACCACATGGAGCTTACACAGGGAGCAGTAGGGAGAAGATTCCAATCTTTTCAAGGCAGATGCATTTCCTGGTGTCCTGGGGAATTGAAAAGGTTCCTCTCTGCATTTCAATGGCTGGCATTCAATTGGAGTCTCAGAAATCCCAGACCACAGGACTTCCATCTCCTCTATTATTCAACAGTTTAATATGCAGCATTTCCTGATATTTACATCAAATCTCTTTCTTCCCTCATAATATATTCCCTTCACCTGTTAAACTCCTTCTGCCATGTAACAGAGTGAATAATTATTATCCTTTATACAGGCTTAGGTCCTCAGACATTTGAAAGCTGTTATTGTGCTCCTGCTTATTCCTTATTTGGCCAAATTATAACTGCTTAATTCCCTTCATTTTTCTTCCCACTTCAGCTCTCACAAAACCCCTTCATTTTTTATTCTGTCTCCTCTCTGATTTGCTGCCAATTTAACATCTTTCTGGGAGAGCATCTCCGATGGCTGCCTGCAGTGGCCAGAACAAGGTTGCAGATAATCCCTGCTCTGGGACTGCCAGCCATGCCCAGAACCCTTTGAAGTCCATTGGATGCAAAGGGCACTGGATCCTCAACTTGCATTTCACTTTTTATCATTCCTGTAGCATCCTTCTGCTCGCTTATCCATGGCCACTCTTCCATCCCCTAAAAGATAAACCATTGTTCATCTCTTGACTTACTCTGCTTTGTGCTGGTTTTGTGTTTGCAGTAAAATAATTTTCTTTCTTTAATGAATCTATTTTGGCCATGTTTTATCCACATTTCCTTTTCTATTTCACTTTCCTTATTGACATCCCTCTAGGATGGGCATAAGATTTAATTGTGATCTTGATTATATATTTTTTCTAAGCCATTAATATAAAGATATTATATTAATGAGATAAAGTGAAGATATAAAGTGAAGTCAGACTAACAATCAGTGCATGTTTGTTATGTCCACCCGACTGGACATTTCCACCCATCTTGTTACCAGCTGTTTATCAGCATTTCTTCATTTGTGTTTTAGCCAATATTCAGCCCACACACCATTGTCTGCAGCCAAGCTGACTTGAATTAATTTTTCGATTAAGATTTCATGAGACAGTGTCAAATGCTTTGCTAAAATCCAAGTTTCTGTCAACTCCCATATTGAGATTTTCTTCTGGTTTTATCTTATTTGACTTTTTTCCCTCGCTCCCTCTGTTTAAAGCTATTTCTGCATATAAAGACATCAACAACTCTTCCATGTCTGCATCACTTTGAAATTGTGCTTGTCAAAGGTAGCCTGGAAGTGTCTGTTTGCCCAAAGCCCACCCAGCTCAGGGGTTGCAGAACACAAAAAGATTTTTCTCTCCTTCACTCTGCAGTGACTGGGGTGAGCTGAACCAGGGTTTTCTGCCTAAATCCTCTCTCAGATTCCCAGTTCGCTCCATTATTTTCATTCACACAGCCAGAAAACACCTCCAGTCCATCCCTTATCACACAAACGGCAGCAGATGAAGCTGTAATTCCACTCACTGATTTTTCTGCCAATGAGAGAAATCTTTCTCCACCCCCATCCATCCCCTGGTGTCCATGGTGTGCCCAAAGTACCAAACCCAGGCTCCTGAAATCCAGGGGCTTTTTCCTTAAAGGGTCAAAAGATCTGAATTTATACAATCTCATTGCTGGACATTAATCCTCTCTTTCTGTTGTTTTCAGAGGGACTAATCATGAAGTGCTGCTTCTTGTTAATTAAAATAGTCCAGCCTAGCTATTTTAAAGCTACTCTGTGTAGTGTTTAGAAACTATTTAACATCTAGTTAATTCTTTTCATTGACTGAAAATATAAAAAATTACTATTCTTGTCTTTATTAACTCACTATACCTTCAGTCTTTACTAAGGAACTTCTTTGTGGGTAAATAAATAGCAACTTTCTATGGACTTTCCTTCATATCCAAATAAATCTCCAGCCACCAGGATGAATTTCTAATTAATCCATAGTAACCAGTTATAAGGTGCTCCTTCATTAATTCTGGAAGGGTATCACCAGAAAAGCATTTTATAATGTATTCAAACTCCTGCCAACACAAAGGAACCAATAAGCAAATTTTGAAGAATTAAAATGCTTTCTCCCTCCATGAGAAAAATACAGGAGGACCATCAATACCCATTTTTTTAGTAGCCAGACACTTAGATTAATTACTGAAGGATTATGTATTTCCTCTTAAAAAACCAGATTTGAATCTATGAAAGATTTAAAGAGGCTTTTGAATAATGAAGAAACTCATTGAAATTAAAAAAGCCAATGGCTTCTATTTTATTGCAAACATATTTTAAGGCTTGACAAGGGTTGCAGTGTTCCCCTAATTTTTGCTGTAAAAGGGAAGTAAACCAACTGTTTATTGTGGCAATACTTCACAGTGCCCTACTTCTGTAAATTGTCTTTAAGCTCTAGGGTAAGGATGGAACATTCATGTTTTTAAATTGGATACAAAAGCTTTTTCTATGCAGTGGCTGCTGGAGCATAAATTGCCATAGAGAGACTCCCAGATTTATCTGAACACACTGATGCTCAGCAAGCTGGCAAGGCTTTTCTGCCTTGCTTTACCTGCAATGCTTGTAGCTCATTCTCCTTTTAGGTGTTTTTTAATGTTTGGGGTGCAGAACACAGACCTTGAAAATGTAGTTGGAAATTCTCCTTGAAACAGCCCCAAAACCCTCAGAGCCATCCCAAAGTTTTGCGGAGTTTTAGCGTGGCCAATTTATAAAATAAATTGGCTGTGCCATTTTGTCCCCATTATCCCGTGTGGATGGCCAGGCTGAGGACACAATGTTCCACACGGGATAATGGGGACAAAATGGCACTAATTAAACTTCCATGGGAGGGCAGCAGGGGATCAGGGGTGGTGGCACCAAGGTGCCAGCAGGAGCAGGGAGGTCACTGCTGAGGGCACACCTGGAGTGCTGTGTCCAGTTCTGGCCCCTCAGCTTGGGAAGGACTTTGGGACGCTTGAGGGCATCCAGAGGGGAACAACGAGGCTGGAGAGGGAACACAAACCCTGTGAGGAAGCCCTGAGGGAGCTGGGGGTGCTCAGCCTGCAGAAAAGGAGACTCAGGGGTGTCCCCATCACTCTCTGCACCCCCTGAAAGGTGCCTGTGCTCACCTGGGGCTGGGCTCTGTCTGCAGCAGCACTGACAGAATAAGAGGACGCAGCCTTGAGCTGTGCCAAGGGAAATACAGGTTGGATATTGGGAAAAAAGTTTGTTACAGAAAGGTGATAAAGTTCTGGAATGGCTGCCCGGGGAGGTGGTGCAGTCCCCATCCCTGGGTGTGTTTAACAAAGCCTGGATGTGGCACTGGGTGCCAGGGTTGAGCTGACGTGCTGGGGCTGGGTTGGACTCGATGGTCTTGGAGGTCTCTTCCAACCCGGTGATTCTGTGAATTCTGTGAATTCTGTGATTTCTGTGAATTCTGTCAGGCACTGCTCCTTCCAGGTGCCACCCAGGAGGGACTGGGGGTGGCTTTGCCTCATCCTCCACGGACGGGTGACCACAGGTGACCACAGGTGATGAATTTCCAGGTGGGTTTGGGGCTGTGGGGCTGCAGGGGAAGCAGCTGAGCTCTCCTGGCTGCTCAGGATTGCAGCTGGCACCTGGAATCATGGCAGGGATGCGGGAGGGGAAGGGAGCTGGGACACTGAGGAGCCCAATTTGTGTGTGTGGCAGAACAGAACGGGATGCTGAGCAATTAGCCACTGAATTAGCAATTAGCCACCAAATTAGCAATTAGCCAGTGAATCGAGATCTCTGCTGCAGATACCAACCAGCTCCGGGAACTCCTTCCTCTCTTGTGCTTCCACTACAGTTCCTCCATTACTCATCGCAGGAGAGAATTTAACTTTTCCATTGGAAGAAAAAACATATTTTAAAGCTATTAAGTGCCAGTGATCAGATTGGAACCACCTATTGCTTGCTTTATTTATATATTTTAAGGTTCTACGGCTTTATTAATTTGTTTATTTATTTATTTATTTATTTATTTTAATGTCCCACAAACTTATTTATTTATTTATTTATTTTAAGGATCTAATTTTTAAAATTTATTTATTTGTTTGTTTGTTTATTTATTTATTTTAAGGTCCTGCTGTTTCATTTATTTATTTTAAGGTCCTACAGTTTTGTTCATTTATTTATGTATTTTTAGTTCCTACAGTCTTATTTATTTATATATTTATGTATTTTACAGTCCTGCTGATTGATTGATTGATTGATTGATTTTAAGATCCTGGTGCTTTATTTATTTATTTACTCATTTTAAGGTCCAGCAGTTTCACTTATTTATTTATTAATTTATTTTAGGTCCTGCTGATATATTTATATATTTATATGTTTATATGTTTATATGTTTATATGTTTATATGTTTATATGTTTATATGTTTATATGTTTATATGTTTATATACATTGTTTATTTATTTATTTATTTTAGGGCCTCCTGCTCTTTTATTTATTTATTTTAAGGTCCTGCTGATTTATTTATATATTTATATTTTATTTATTTATTTATTTATTTACTTACTTATTTTAGGGCCTCCTGCTTTTTATTTATTTTGACACCCTGCTGTGTAAGTTTTTTTTTTATTTTAAGGTCCTACAGTTTCATTCATTTATTTATTCTAAGTCCTACTGTCTAATTTATTTATTTATTTATTTATTTATTTATTTATTTATTTATTTATTTATTTATTTAAGGTCCTATTGGTTTATTGATTTATGTATTTATTTATTTATATATTTCAGAGCAGAAGGAGCAGCACACCTCCCATGTTTGAGAAGTTTTGCTTGGGCTTGGGGCTGCTTGCAAGAAGAATTTTTGCATTCCCAAAGGCGAGCAAGGCCCCTTGTCAACTGCAAGATGAGCACTGCAGTCACCCGGTGTTTTAAATAACAGGAGAGATTCTGGAACGTGGAAACAAATTAAGCCTTGCCATGGATGAGAAAGCCTCACCTGAAATTTTTGTTGTGTATTTAGAGCTTAGCAACAGATGCTGAGCCTGGAAAAAAGGAATTTACAGAGAGGTACGGAGCTGCCTCTGCACCTCCCCACAAACTGCTCCAAAACTCACAAAAACTGCAAATTAACTGCCAGCAGAAGGAATGTGCACAAGCACCAACAACCAAAGGGAAACAACTTTTTCTTATTCCTGAAATCAGCATTTATATTGAGGTTTAATTGGCATTGGATTTTAACAAAAACAGTTTTAAAAATAACATAGCATGTTCTTATTTGGGTTTAGTGCCTGGGTGTGAGATTTTTTCATTTATTTATTTCAAATTCATTCATGAAGCCTTGAATTTGTTATAATAGAAAAAGCAGCAGTTTTCTTTATTGTTGGTTTCTGCTTGAAGAAATAAAACTGAAAGACATTTTTATCAAGGTTTTTATTTCAGAAGAGACAGCAAATCCACCTTTTTTTGGGACAGTTTTTAAATCCTATTTTTTAATAAATCCCATTTTTCTTCATAGGGAACTTGGTTGCCCCTGATATTAACACCATTCAAAAATTATTTCCAACAAAACTGAAAGTCCTCAGCCATAACAGCCATATACTGTTGATAATTGGATTATGTCTTGGGCTCTCTTTTAGGAAAGAGAGAGGTAAAACCCTTTTTATGAACTAGGCCTACAATGGATTAAACCTCAAGGCTGGGCTTAGAGAGGATGGAGCTGTGGCAGGTGAAGCTTTTATCATCCTCACAAAAGATAAGGGCAAGCAGGGGAGAAAGGTGAGGAGGTGAGATACCCACAAATCAGGCTCTAAATACCTTTTAAAATGGTATTTTTTACAGCAAGGAAAGAAACAGATCTCATCAAGTGATTTTTCTATATTTAAATATCTTATTATGGTTTTTTTTTTCCAAAATAACTTTCCTAAGGCTGATAGTGCTATATTTTACTGAAACTCTTTACAAAGTCCATTTATTTCTAATGACATTAAGAAAAAAAGTGAATTATGGGCAGCATGCTCTGTTTATTAATCTTTCCCAAAAGAGTCAGGGTAGAGCTGCAAACATTGGTACCTTAGGGTAAGAAAGTTTGGTCCAAAATATTCCAGAAATGGTGTCCTGAATAGGTTTTGGTGCTCGTTTTTTGGTGTTGTGGAACAATTTTCCTTCAATATTGGGAGTATTGTAAAAAAAAAAAGTGTTCCCACAGCACAAACTGCATTTCCCACTCATCCATAAGATAATAACAGGTTAGACAATATCAGAGCAATCCTTTATCTTTGGTGGGGCTTTTTCTGGATGAATGTCCTCTTATCTCTGTGATGATCAGGAAATCTGTGCTCTTATCTCCTCCTGTTTGCTTTGGGTGGAGAGAATGGACAGAAAGCACTGAAAGTTCCATTTGCAGGGGAAATCCTGGCCAGGCAATGTTCCATCAACCCAAGACAGACGTTTTCTGCAAAGCTTGTTGTGAGCAAGAAATTTTATTTATTTGTGTGTTTTATTCAAGTAAAAAATCCACCAGAGATTAGGCGAACATTACAGATGTAGGAATTTCTATCCATAGAATATTGGCTCTTATCTATTTGTCCCTATCACAATAAGAATTCCCAGAGGTTCAGGCAATTTATTAAAGCTCACATTTGAGCTATCAAATGCTGATTTCCAAGTTCTTCCTTGTGAGGCGTCCCAGGAAACCACAGCAGAGTCAGAGTTGTGTCCCTCACCAGACTCCAGCTGGATGTAAGGGATTTCCTGCTCCCTCTGCAGGGTGGGGAGCAAATCCTGAAGCAGATTTGTCCTGTGTTGTCCAAGAAAGAGCAATTCTGCATTTCCCTGGCAGCAGAAGGCACAAAGGTGATGCTCAGAGGTGTTTGATCACCCCCGTGAGCGCAGAGATTTCATCCCTGTCCAATCTGTCTCCTCCCTTCCTGCACTGTAGGCAGCTCCAAAACAGCTCTGCTTCTTTATTTTGTGCTTTCTAAATAATACCAAAGAAGCAGATAGCCCATAAAAAGGTAATTTTATGTTTTGCTTTAAGTGTGCATCATTTTCCCTTTCTGTTGTGACATTGATTTATGTATTATGCCAGAAATAGAAAATGTGTATGGAAAGAGCAGCAGCATCCCACACAAAACCACTCAGTTCAGGCATTCCTTAGCCTGGAAAGTCACTCACAGGATTTTAAATCACATCACAGGGGTTTTTGCTCTTAGACATCACCTTCCATTACAAGAGAAGTTTCTATTTTCTCCACTGTGTCCTGCCACCTTCAATTGATCCAGTTCTCCCTGCTCTGTAACATAATCATTAAATATTGACTCTAATCCTTGATTTTTACTGTATTAATTGCCATTGATTGAAGATTTTTTAAAACCAGGTGTTTATTGCTAAGCAGATGTGGAAAAACCCCTTTTCTGCCATGAGCTAATTCTGCCCTTGAGGTGCCCTGGCTGTGCCACATCTGTTCAAGCATCCACAGCACGAGTTTGGGATTGTCCCTCCAGAAAAAAAAAAAAAAAACAACAGCTTTGAGAGGCTTTTTGTCAACATAAAATCCATGTTCTTCTTCCCACACACAGAGAACAATTTCCCAAACCCAGGGCTCTTCAGCAGAGCTGCCCAAACACAGCCAGCCTGGAGGGTTGGACACACAAGGAACAACAAATTGGATGTTTCTGTCTCTCAGCAAAATCTCCTGATGAGCAGCTGGAAAAGGCTGTGAGCACAACAAGGGCGTGGAATGAGGGAGTCCAAACTCTCCTTTACAAGTTAAAGAAGTGCCAGGGGGAAAAAAAGAAGTTTAATCCCTCCTTTTATCTTGTTTATAAGCAGATCCCTGCTTGCCATGGATTGCTGCAGCTCCCAGCCTGGCAGGTGAGCAAGGAGGAACAAAGGGAAGTGTGGCCTGACAAAGGCTGGGAAGGGGAAGTGTTGCAGTGAGGTAGAAAAATCATAAAGAAATGCTTCAGAAAATCAAGGCTGCTCTCCTGAAATCACTGTCTGGCCTCTGCAATTCCCATGTGGAAGCAATCCTGTGTGAGCAGTTCATTAACACAACAATCCATTCCTGGGGAAAAGCAACCAGCGCCTGGATAAACTGTTTGTACACACTTAGGAAAATGAAAACTATCTCTCACAAACAACTTTTCAGCACGTACACACTGGGGTTTGAGTGACCAATGAATACAGAATAACAACTTGTTGTTAATAACGATTAACCAATAAAGTCATCTACAAGAAACTCCTGACCTATTGGAGTGACACACAGGTCTGTAAAACTGGATATAGAGGAGCTATGTGAATAAAGAATGATTTTTTTCCACCATGAAGAGAATTGAGTCTGCATGATTTATTCCCACAGGGAAGGATGTTGTTTTTTGGCAATTTACTTTTAGGAAGCCCCCGTGGGAAGCTGTTGCCTTTCTGTGTGTGAGGGGTGGTGTGGATTGGCAGACAGATCACAGGTATTTGTTAAACAAGCACTAAAACTCAGGAAGGAGTTGCTTGGTTCTTGTAGGTGTTGCGGGGGGTTAAAGTCTTTACTTAGCCTTTCCTGTAGTTTTGGGAAGCTTTGTTTTACCTGGTGCCTCTAATTATGTTTTTTTTTTTTGTATCTTTCTTTAGAGCAGAGTGTGGCTCCTTCCCTTCTCCCTCTCCTTTCTCCCTGTACCTCCAGCAGCACAAGTTCCCACTTCTAGTCTCCATTTCCCCCTGCTCCTCTCATTTTTTACCACTCTTTGATTTCACTGTCGTGGTTCTTGATTCCTCCCAGGTTCACCATTCCTCCTCCTGTTACCATCAGGAGTGTCCCTGCTTCTCACAGAGCAGGAGGGCCAGGGAGAGCCCCTTGTTTTTGCTTTTTGCCCCTTCCTGCAGTGGGTCTGGTGGGCAAAATCTGTTTGGGGGCTTTGGACAAGGGAATGGAGATACAGGGAAAGGGGGAACAGCTTCAAACTGATGGAGGGCAAGGTTAGGTTGGATATTAAAGAGAAATTGTTCCCTGGGAGGGTGGGCAGGCCCTGGATCCCTGGCAGTGCCCAAGGCCAGGCTGGACACTGGGAATTGGAGCGCCTGGGACAGTGGGAGGTGTCCCTGCCATGGCAGGGCTGGCACTGGATGGGATTTAAGGTTCCTTCCATCCCAAACCAGTCTGTGGCTCTGTGAGCATGAGTAATTGGTAAATAAGATATGTGAGACAGGGGACAGCCCAGAAGTGGCAATAACCTGTCAGATGTGTTGTCACCTTGTCTGGATTCCTAACAAGCATCTCTGTGCACGCTGGGGTTTGAAAATCTTGTTACAGAGCCAAAATTATATCTAGGAGATATTTTGTGAGGGTTTCCCTAGGTTAAAAAGAGCTGTATTACATTAAAAAAAAATCCCAGGTTATGCTCGGAAAAGCCGAACTTAAAGGGTGCTGGATGTAGCAATTAGCACCATTCCTGACTAATGTTGTGTTAATGTACATGAATTATTCCATTCCCTGTGCTGTGGCACTGCACAGCTCCTGGGCAGGGACAGTTCAAGAATAGTTCAGCAGAAATTGGTTTTAAGAACTACCAACTCATGTGGTGCAGGTATTTTTTTTATCTCTATATTTATATCTGTATCCATGTTTACAACTCGTTCCACCACACAGAAAGAGTGTTTCTCCATAAAACAGCGCTGAAAGAGCTTCCCTTCAACTCACAAATGTCTGGGGTATTTTAGAAAGCAGATGTTTCTAAAATACTCCCAAGTTTCAAATATTATACATATATATGTATATATATATATATATATATATATATATATATATATATATATATAAAATATATAATATATAATATATAAAATTTATATAGCTATAAATATTATATATGTATAATTTATAGAATATATATAGAATTTATATATATATAAATTTCCAAATACCCCTTAATAATTTGGGCTGCAACAATAAAACCAGGTGAAAGTGAGCCCTTCCCATAAAAAAATTCCAGACAATCACAAGAACAGCACATAAGAGGAAATGCTGAAATGCTTTTGCACCCTGTGCTACTGTCTGGTGTTTTTTACTACATGTCATCCTGGCTATTTCCCCTGTACTTAGTGCTGCAATTAATAAAAATCCTTCTCTAGAGGTAACAAAGTGTCAGCTCCACTTCCAGTTGAGGCTGTCTGTTGATTAAAAACTACTTGACAATGACATTAAACTGCAAAGAACAACTCAAAAAAAAGAAAAAAAATAATCATAAGCCCGAGCCACGCACTGCCAGTCCCCATAGATTTAGATTTAATTAAATGAAAAAACTGCCGGACTGTTTTTGTTCACACTGAAGATTCCCAGAGCTATCCCAGGAGCAGAGCTCAGTTATTGCGAGGCACGGGCTCAGTTTGGAATATTGTTGGATCATTAAGGCTGCCAGTCACTCCCTGTCAGGTCCAAATGCCACCATGGCAATAAATGGCCTTGGCCCTGCACTGAAAGTGTCCTGAGGATGCAGGGTTGGGATCACATCAGTTCACCTGGTTAGTGAGAATTTGAGACTTTCTAAATTTACAGTTTTCGGACTTTCTGTGCTGCCAGGCTCTGACCCCCAGGAGAACACTGCATTGACCTGAAGAAGCTTCCAAAATGGAAGGACAGAACTGGGATTGTGGGTGTGGAGTCTGAATAGAATTGTGTGATATCACAGGGTGGGAAACTCTGAGTTTAAGGGTTTAGAATATAGTAATAGATATAAAGCAAGATGGAGGTTTTGGGGTGGAGGCTGGTTCTCCTTCTTCTCCACCTTCTCCTTCTCCTTCCCCGTCTCCTTCTTCTCCTTCATCTCCTCCTTATTCTCCTTCATCTCCTCCCTATTCTTATTCTTCTCCACGGGTTTGGGTGGTTTTGTGTAATTGGATAAAAAGTTTCCATTGTGGGACCATGGGTGGTTGATTATTGGGTTAAAAGTAAAAATAATTGAGGTGTCATTTCTTAATTGGACAGTTTATCCTTAAAAGGCCTTGCAGAGAGAGATGGGGCTCCATTTTTAGCCTGTTAAAGTCAAATATTGCAGAACCCACAACCTGTGAGACTGTGACATATATAAGAACTAATTAACATCGGAGTCCCAACAAGAAATATCATCTCACACATTTAATCTCAGCCCTGGCAGAAAAGAAGCAAAGCATTGACATTAACCCATTTCCTAACAGCCAGTTGTTTGGGGTGTGAAACCCAACACTGGGTTCTGCTGTTTTGGGAGGTGTTGACCACCAGCTCCTGGAGACAGCAGAGCCCTTCCTTTTGTAACACCAAACCTATGGGGTTGTAAAATTATGGACATGGAAAGGATGCTGCTATCTCCCTTTAAATCGCCCTTGGCATGTCCTGGATCCATGGGAGGTAATACCCCACTTCCTTCCCCCTGGGCTGGTGTCCTTGCTCCCCAAACATGGAAAAATGCTGCCCCTATTCCCAATAAATCTGATTTTTATCCCCACAAAATATAAGGAAGAACCTGGAATTGCTTCCTAACCCCTGCAAATAATTTGTTGTCCTTTGAAGTATGGAATTATTCATCTGACATTTCATCTTGTCTTTTTCATAAGAAAAATATAACATCTTTAAGCCCAGTTTTCTATACTTTTTTTTTTTAGCTTTAATATTTGTAGGTTTTCTTTCTCAAAGACAAATTAGGAAATAAATGAGCCTGCAGACCAAGCTGAGAATATTCTAAGTGATTGCAGTAATGCACAAAGATGAACATGAAAATGTCATCAGCATCATTGCCACACACCTTTTTGATGACTTTTTATTTTTTCAGAAAAATTGGTTTATAGCTTTGGAGAGAGGAAGGAGAAGAGGCTGAGGAGATGAGAAGAGAGAAAAGAAAGGGGAGAGCTGGACAAACAGACCTCTCCTGTGCCTCTTCCTTGCTCCAAAAAAAGGTCATTCTTGTCTTTGTAACTGCTGAATTTTTTAAACTGGCCTGCTCTGTCTGTGAGAAACTGTCCTTTTGAGCAAATACTGTGACTTTTGCAGATTAAAGGCCAAACCATGTGTTCATGAATTTTAATGTAAACAAAACCAGCTTTTTAAGTTTTTTTTTTTACTTCCTTCCCCTGTTTTGAAGATGTTCCTTGGCTTTGTTGTGTGGGGCGAAGGGCAGAGGAGCAGAATGGCCAAAGGGTGAAGCTGCAGCTTGCTGGAACATGTGTTTTCATCTCCTGCTGAATCTTATCCTCCATGCTCTAAAGAGATCACATTTACCACAAAGAGACCTGAGAGACTCACAGCAAATCAGCACCTGGAGCAGAGCTTTTCCAAGGCACCACTAATAGAAAAGGAATGGGAAAGAAGATTAGCCCCGCTGCTCTTCACAGGTTTCTCTGAATCTGCTGAAGTTTGTGCTTCTGCTGCAGCAGTGATCATTAATAACACTCATTTTCAGACCATTTGTGACTTAGTTCCAGGGAAGGAGTGAAACGGAGCGGGCTGTTTGCTCCCTGGGGAAGAGGCAGGGGGAGGCCGAGCTCTGGTGAGGGTGTGGTGGTGCCAGCTCCATCCCAATTAACCTCAGCCAACATCCAGGCCAACGTGACCTGGCAGGGCAGCTCAGAGGGGACTCATGCTCTGCAACAGGAACAGAATTCACAGAATTCACAGAATTCATAGAATTTACAGAAACACTGGGTTGGAAGAGACCTTCGAGATTGAGTCCAACCCAGCCCCAACATCTCAACTGAACCCTGGCACCAGTGCCACATCCAGGCTTTGTTGGGGACCCATCCAGGGATGGGGACTCCACCATCTCCCTGGGCAGAACATTCCAGAACTTTATCACTTTTTCCATAACAAACTTTTTCCTGCTATCCAACCTGTATTTCCCTTGGTGCAGCTCGAGGCTGTGTGCTCTGGCTGTGTCAGTGCTGCTGCAGACAGAGCCCAGCCCCAGCTGAGCACAGGCACCTTTCAGGGGGTGCAGAGAGTGATGGGGACACCCCTGAGTCTCCTTTTCTCCAGGCTGATCACCCCCAGCTCCCTCAGGGCTTCCTCACAGGGTTTGTGTTCCCTCTCCAGCCTCGTTGTGTCCCCTCTGGATGCCCTCAAGCGTCCCAAAGTCCTTCCCAAGCTGAGGGGCCAGAACTGGACACAGCACTCCAGGTGTGCCCTCAGCAGTGACCTCCCTGCTCCTGCTGGCCACAGCAGAACCTAAGTAAGAACCTGAGTTTCTCCTCTTTCAGCCCTATGGGTCCCTTGGACACACAACCTGTCCCCAGCATGGTTTTTTTCCAGCAGAGCTGATCCTGCAGGGTGACTGCCCTGCCCACATTTTCACTTTTGAGGCTCCTGTGCTCACTAAGGATGCTGACACACCAAAAAGTGCCATCTGTCACTTCAGGAGCTGCCACCTGCCCCACACATCATTATGAGCAGCTCCTGTGCTAATGGCAGACATCCAGGCTTTAATTCCCCCTCCCACCCACCCATTTCTCCCAAACCTCCCCACAAACTTCTCCTGCTCAGATGTTCCTGTTCGTGCGTCTACAGAGCTGCAGCAGCAGCAGAGAGGTGCTCTGGGAATTAAAAATGCAGCTTCTAGGAATATTTTTGGAAAAGAGCACAACTCCTATTACTGCACGACTTCACTTTGAAATCTGCCAGACAAGAAGTACCTTCAATTTATTTTATCACTGCATTTTAAGGGTGCAGATATATATATATATATATATATATATATATATATATAATATATATATATATGTATGTATATATAAGGTGCATACATACATTTTTAATATATATATATATAATTTATATATGTATTTATGTATATATAAAATCCAAAATTTATATTGGATAATATACATATGTATGGATTTATATATATAAATATACACATATAAATATATAGTATGTATACATTGATATTCATATATATATGGATTTAAATATATAAATCCATACATTTATAATTTTATATATATATATATATATATATATAAAATCCAAAATCCAGAGTCTGGATGGATAATTGCATTTTAAAGTGCATTTGCTCTGAAATAAAAGGAGTTGTGCAACTGGTTTTGACACCTGCAGAATAAAGGTACCGAAACTCTGAAATTGTAAAAAAGCACTAGAATTTCTTGCAATACATTGAAATCATTTTAGCTGTGTGCAAAATTGTGGTCAAGTCACCAAAATGCAGCTGAATTAGTATTTGACTCATTTGAGCTGAAAATGCTCATTCCAGCCTGAATTTCTTCAGCAGTTCATAGAATCACAGAATGGTTTAGATTGGTAATGACTTTAAAGATCACCCAGTGCCATGGGTAGGGACACCTTCCATCATCCCAGGTTGTTCCAATCCCCATCCAGTCTGGCCTTGGACACTTGCAGGGATCCAGGGGCTGGCACAGCTTCTCTGGGCACCCTGTGCTATTTCTTTTTGTCCCTTTGGCATGCTGGAATAAACCTTGGCTGGAATTTGTCACCCCAAAGGCCCTGCTGCCTCTCTTTGCTGAGCTGGCCATCCTGAGTGTGCTGTGTGCACTTGACTGCTTGGCCTGGACACCTCCCCAAGTGGCTTTTCCACAGGAGATGTTTATTGGGAATACGTAGCATCTTCCACCATCTAAACCCCATGCTGCCACACCCAGGAGTTCAGGGTTGGAATTCCATTCAGGATGGAATTCCAGTCCTTCGAGGATGGAGCTCCAACCCTGCCATGATGGAATTGCAGCCCTGCCAGGATGGAGCTCCAGCCCTGAGGGATGGAATTGCAGCCCTGCCAGGATGGAGCTCCAGCCTGGTCAGGATGGAATTCCAGTCGTGAAGGATGGAGCTCCAGCCCTGCCATGATGGAGCTCCAGCCCTGCAGGATAAAACTCCAGCCCTGAAGAATGGAGCTCCAGCCCTGCAGGATGGAATTCCAGCCCTACAGAATGGAATTCCATCCCTGCATCACCACTCCAGGCTGTGGCACAGCCAAAAGCAGCAGCTCTGTGGGGCAGCTCCTCTGCTGAAGGAGCACTCAGGAGCACAGAGCTCTCCTGGCTGCCACAGCCCAGCACCAGCACAGCAGCACCACTCACAAGGGCTCTCCTTCAGCCACCTCTTGAAATTTCTGTGCTGTGTCTTAAGAGCTGGAAGTTAAATTTGATTCACACGCTCTCCAGGCTTCTGCTCGTCATCTTCATTTTGGCGCAGCGTCACGTTATCTATTTTTGTTACCCATCAAGTGCAGGCAAAATTAATCTTGTCTCTCCATTCTGTGCTGGTTTTTGTACAAGTTCAGCCAGGTTTGCTCATAGGGATGTGACAGGAACACACAAATTCCAAAATGTCCAGGATTTAAGGAGACACAGGGGTGAGGATGCACTGGAGCCCTGGTGCAGCTGGGATGCAGCAGCTGCATCCTGCAGCCCCCACTGAGGAATCCAGCTGTTTATCTGATTGATGCAAAATTGATTCACTGACACAAATCATCGAGAAATAATAAATTCAAAATTGATTCAGTGACACAAATCATCGAGAAATAATCAATTCAGAATTGATTCAGTGTCAGAAATCATCGAGAAATAATCAATTCAAAATTGATTCAGTGACACAAATCATTGAAAAATAATCAATTCAGAATTGATTCAATGACACAAATCATCAAGAAATAATCAATTCAGAATTGACTCTGTGACACAAATCATTGAGGGATGATCCATTCAGAATTGATTCACTGACACAAATCACTGAGGGATGATGCATTCAAAACTAATTCAATGATACAAATAATTGAGAAATAATCAATTCAGAATTGATTCAATTATAAAAGTCACTGAGGAGTTAATCACATCCTGTGGCTGCTCAGGTGTTGAGAGCTCAGCCTGGGAGGAAAAGAATTTTGGGGCATTATTTTAGAGCTTGTTAAGCATTTTAAGTTTCACACCTGAGGTATCAAAGTGATTTTAATTTCTTTTTCTTTTCCTATAAAGGCTAAAAAGGGGGACTATCAACCCCCATACCATCCTCTTGCATGGAGGAATCTATTTTGGTTCTGTGAAGCTGATAAGGTTAAAACTCTGTGTGTTGGCTCTTGTATTGCACTCTTACATTTTGTTCATCGGAAAGGTTACACAGAATATAAACAAGTTTAATGAGAAAAAGACATTGTAAAACAAAGCAATGCAGAGCACCTGCTTTTAAATTACTTTTGCTCCTCATTTCTGACACAAATAATGGCCAAGACACGATGCTCTTGCACAAATCATTTCCATTTCAATGAATCAGCGCTTACCAGCAGGACAATATTTACATCTTCGCTTGTTCCATCAGCCCCTAGATTGCAAATATCACCTCCAAGCAGCAGCTAAGCAAAAAAAAATCTTTTGGGAAGCTACAAAATAAAAAAGATTTTCTTGGCCAAGAGAGAGAAAGCTGGAGGGATGAACTCTAACATCTCTCATTTTGTGTGGAAGGACGGCAGCGGGATTGTGCTGAATGGACAAAAATTACTTCCATTCACTTCAGCAGCCCAAACTATTTTGGTTCCAATTAAGCAAGAGAAGAGAAAATGCAGAAAATTGGACAAAAAAAACATTGACAAAAAGTACTGATGAGCTCAACTCAAAAGGCCAGGATGAAACGGCCCAGCTCCTCAAGGGCAGAAGAGAAAGTTGAACCTATATTTGGAAATGACAAGAACTACAGACTGAAAGAAAAGGGTGGTTATATTTACTTTGGTTTTCACAGTTCTGTTTTAAAATATTTGGAGAGCAAGACATAGGAAAGATTGCCAGCAAGAGGTCCCATTTTACTGGTCGATGATTTAGTTCCAAAACCAGCAAAAAACTTAAAAATAAAATAATTGTGGCCTTTGATCTCCCATTTTCCCCATTGAGAAACCATGTAATAATTTATAAAACAGACCAACCCTTATAAATGAAGGATTATGTTTTCTTTCATCCTTTCATTAGATCAGTTTATTTGCTGTGCTGAGAGGGTGATGGAACCACAAGTGGAAAAGTGGTGGGAATTAGGAAATTGGTCTGAGTTACAAATTCCTTGGAGTCCATTGCTGAAGCAGTCTGTCATCAGCCACCAGGATATTCTGTCATACAAAAATGAGGGAATTCCCTGCTGGATTGATCAATCTGTCAGTAGCACACCTTTAAAAATGCACATTTTGTAAGAACGAGCTATTGTTGTTTGATGTTTCAGTAGGTTCCTTATCCATTATTACCACATTCCTAGTGTCTGCTATATAAATTCAATTTAATGCAAATATTCTGCTTGAAAAGAAGACAGCCATTGATAATGCGGGTCCCTCTGTGCAATGTGTGCTAGTGTGGGGTTTTTGGGAATGTGGGATAGTGCTCAGCCTCAGGGTGCTGCTGTGTCACAGTGTGGGCTGTGAATAAAATCCAGGCACAAAAATCAGAGTTATGAGCAGATCAGAGTCTGCCAGAACAGCAACATCCACCTCCTTCCTGGCACTGTTCACCCATTGAGCAAAATGTACTTTATGGAGAAACCTGTCATTATTTTCAGTTTTACTCTACCTCGAGCAAATCTTTCTCTTAATTCTATACTCTTCAATAAAATTAGACCTTCCTGAGTACCAAAATCAGGCCAGATTTACTGAAAAGTGCCTGTGGCCCATAGAACTTCTAATGATGGTGAAGACATTTCTCCAATAAGTTTGCTGGACTCCAGTGAGAAAAGTATTTAATAGGACTAGTTAGGATATTGTTCAGGTTTTTATTAACATCTCAAAAAAGTAGTTTCACATTAAGTTTTCAGTCAAAAAAATACTGAAATGCTTCAACTGATTGTGTTAATCAGTTGTGTTGATTGCTAATTCTGCGCTCCCCTTCCAAAAGTTTCACAGCTTTGGAGCTTCAAAGCAGAAGGTGTAGCCTGGGTTTCTGAAGTAATTACAAAGAAATGTAAGTTTATTTTTGTCTGTTATTATTTTATTTAAATTCATTTCCCCACATTGTCTTATAGAATGTTACTGGTTTTGTTTGATGACGTGATATTAATTTCTGCAGCGTTTTTGGTTGATGTGATGGAAAGACTTTTGATACCTTTGCCTTGCAAGTTTTTGCTGATGTCTGCACTGAAAATGGAAATCTGAGCTGGTGGTTGTGGCAGGAGTAACACTTTTATCAGTTTCTTTAATGTTCCACAGAATCAGGTGCACTCTGCTCCATTCTGCCTCCCTGAGCCCTTCCCATGGAGGTGAGGTACAGCAGGGGATCCATCACCAAATCCCCCAGAGTTTCCTCTCGGATCATCCTTCAAAAGCTGGATTTGGACCAAAACTCTGACAGCCTGACACCTGTTTGGTCACTTAAACAAACAAAATTAGTGGCCTCCATCCAGCCACTGGTGGAAGTAGGCATGTAGCAGGTAGGGCCTGGCGTTCAGAAGATCTCGTGATGTTACGGGAAGACAGGGCCCCTGTCCCCTTAGATAAGAAAATTAACATAGGAATGCAGCCCCCTGAACCAGATGCCAGTAACTTTCCACTTGCCCAGGTAACTTTTCCATCCCTACTAACCATAGATGGTAAAGACAGACCCCCACCTGACGTAGAAGCCCCTTAGACTATAAAACCCCACGAGAAGAGAGAATAAAGGCCTTTGACCGTCCACCATGTTGGTGTTAGCGTGTTTCTTAGGCCCGAGCGACCCTGGGAAAGGGGGTCGCCGTGCTGCTTCCTGAAACCAGGCCGCCTGCCTTGTATCAGAAGGCAGCATAGGCACCTGCATCCAAATATTTAGATTAAATGAGCACCTTGATGCGGAAATGTGGGCAGAGCTGTCAGGACCTGAATGTCAGGGAGATTTGTCTCAGGAACCACTCAGGTGCTCACCCAGCTCCTGCCTCCGTGGATAACTTCCCAAACTCCTTCCAGGATGTGGGCAGCACATCTTTCCTTTTCCTTTCCATCTGTCCTTTCTGGAGGAAAGTGTGATAATGATCACAGCCCTCACCTGCACCTGGCACCCCAATATCAGCTTCTTGCTGTCCAGCTCATTTAGTTGGATTTTTTTTTTTTTTTTTTTTGCTTTAATCCCCTGGTTCCAAGGCTGAGGATAACATCAGCATCCCACTGCTGTGACACTATCTGTGAATTTTCTCATTTCAGTGTCTTTTGCACCTCAGACACCCCTGATATCCCCAGGGAGGTGTGGAGCAGGAACTCATCCAACAGCGAGCTCCTGGGGATGCAGCGACCCCACCGAGCCCTCCCCAGCCTCCAACCATCCTTTTCCGTGCCGTTTGCAGCAATGCACACCCAATTTTCTTTAATTAAACACTGATGTAATGGTGCTGCTGCAGCCCAGGCTCCTGGCAGGGCTCCAGTTCCCTGGCTGGAGTGAGTTTATTCTGTGCTTTATTCACTCAGGGCTGTGTTAGTGCCTCATAAAACAGGCAGATAGCACTATTATCTCTTAATTATGCTCCGAGCTCTCTCAGACTCCGGTGTCTGCCATCCCACATCAGCCCCAGCGTGTTCCTCTGAACCCCAGAATGTGTAGGAAATACAAATTGGTCTGTTGGAACACGGAGGAATAAATCCCAGGAAGCTGTTTTGCCAGTGCTGGGAGATTTATCAATGTATTATACTCCAATGTGATAAATTGCTGCTTTAGAACAAGCCAACGAATGCATTCCTAATAGAATTAATTTTAGCAGATAATTCTGACTCATCACCTGTAATACCTCACGGAAAAAAATCCCAGCAACAGCCATGGGCTACTTATCTAGGGAATGAGGATTCACTGAGCAAAAAATAGATAAAGAGAGAAAGAAAGGCTGAAATTTAAACTGCATTATCATGAACTCTAACTGTTGGGAGCTTCAACAGGTATTTTTGGAGGTAATTTCAATAATAAAAATATGTAAATGTCACACATAATTGTAATTTATTCCAGGAAATCAAGGTTACCTTTTTTTCCTTTTTGATGATGAACAGACTATTTCTGTGTTGAGGCACTTGTTAAAATAAGGAAACATTGGTAAAAAAAGCAAATAAAAAAAGCTAAATCAAAGCAATATCAATATCTCCTAAATCGTGATTATTTTAGGTAAATTTAAGACATAATGACACACTAATTAGTGTAAAACATACAATTACTTATCTTATACTTTATTTTTATAATAGCTGTTATTCACCAGAGATGATAATTTATTTATTCAATTTTAAATTCATGCTGACTGAATCAATGTCTGACATGGAGTTTGAGCCAGGTTTATACTGAAATGTAAAGGCTTTTACAATATAATGATATTAAGCAATCCATATCTGTCTCTGGATTGGCAAAATTGTTAGGAAGGCTGAACGTTTAATTTCCCTTGAAACAGGCTGGGAAATGGGAAGATTTAGCTTAAATGATTAAAGAAAGGTTCACACACTTCAGTTTGAAAGTTACAAATGAAGGGTTATGTCCAATTATCTCAGTTTCATGACCTTCTTGGATCCATCAGGTCTTTCAGGTCCCTCCTGCTTTGGTGTGGCATGCAGGAATAAAAGAAATAAAGAAGGAATAAAAGAAATAAAGAAGGAATAAAATAAATAAAATTCTTCCCAAGCAGTAAATTCTGGCCCAAGGAAGAGAACAAAACACAGAGCACAGATTGTCACACATGGGATGCACCAAAATTCCCTCACTGGTGGCAGCAGCAGGGAAAAAATTCCATGTGTACCCTGCTAGGAAATCCAGGAGGGTAACTGCTGACCTTGTGGCCAGCTGCTTTTTCACCATGGAAAATGTGAAAATAAAGAAAAAAACAAAAAAGAAAGAGAAAGAGAAAGGGAAAGAGAAAGAAAAAGAAAAAGAGAAAGAGAAAGAGAAAGAGAAAGAGAAAGAGAAAGAGAAAGAAAAAAAAAGAAAAGAAAAAGAAAAAGATGAAGAAAAAGACCAAAACAAAAATAGAAATAAAAATAATAAAAATAAATAAATAAAAATTTAAAAAATAAAAATAAAAATAAAAATAAAAATAAAAATAAAAATAAAAATAAAAATAAAAATAAAAATAAAAATAAAAATAAAAATAACAGTGCTGAACCACTACCTCCAGTAAGGGACTAAAGTTCAGCTGCTGCACATTCACAGCCCTGTCCCTGAATCACAGCCCAGCCTGCATTCCGAATGCTAATGCTCATTTGCATATTCATAAACCACACCCAGCACTTCAGCCTCCATTATTTACTACACAGCCTAAATTCCCGTGGCCTCTGACTTCCCTCACTGTAAATTCAGATTTATCACAGACCCGTCAGGTGCTCCAGTGCTGAGGATTTTACCCTCAATTATTCCTCATTTTGCAGTTCTTGCAGCACCGTGCAGCTCGCAGCCAAATTTATCTCCAGGTACACATTACCTAATTTTAGATGCCTGTAAGCAGAAATGATGAGAGCCCAGCATGAGCTAAATCTGGTATTAGGATTTAGGCAGGAAAATAGCTCAAAAGGTGTTGGGTTTTGTTCTAAACAGTTCTGGTTGAGTCTCTCTATAGAACTTGGAAGGGGAGGTCCTGGGCTTCAGACAAGCCAATGGAAAGAGCAAACTTGGCAAAAATTATGGAATATCTACTAAATTAATCTCTCCACAACAACATCCATTTAGTTGGGAATTAAACTGCCCATAGCTCATTACCAGGATTTTTTTTTCTCTCCCTTTTACCCTTTCCAGCGCTAAATATATGCATGAAAAGCCAATTTTATCCTTTACTTAAAGAAATCAAGAGATATAAAAATAACTGAGAATGACTAGAAGTAATTCTCTGGTGCATTCCTGACAAGCAAGTTCTCACTGCACATCACTCACAGAACTAATTTTGAAAAGGGAAGCTGCAGAAATGAGCATTGTTCCATTCTGTGAACATTAGCCTGCAAGTCTGGTTCTGTGTCTACCAGAGAAACTTAAATAAATAAGTTTTTTTTCAGCACTGGGATGAACATGTCACACCTCCTAGCTTGAATAATGTCCAAGGAAAACTTTAATTTCGTTATTTGTTCTCACAATGGAAAAAGTCAAGGTGTTTGTTGCCATCTACTACAAGAGGATTTTGTCTTCTGTATCTGAGAATTGATTTGAAAGGAAAAATTTGGGCTGCAAATGAAGATATCCAGTGACAAAGAGGGAAATCTGCATTCCATGCTGCAGATAAGCCTGGCACAGGTGGTGCTGTCCTGCAGAGAGAAACTCGTTTCCTTTTAGAGGGATACAACATTCCTGATGAGAAAATTCAGCAATTACTTTTAGCCAAAAGTCACAGAAGGGGGAAAAAAAGAAAAAAAAAAGCAGCTCAATAGGAAAATATATAGATAAATATTGAGGTGGAGGAACTTAATCCCAACAGGATCATTTCTGAAGAAATCCAGGCTGTTACTGAATACTCCACATCTTCTTTCTTCTGAAGAGAAGACATTAAAGAGATGGGTGGGAGATCCATCCACACCCAGAGAGATTTGAGCACATCTTCCCTTCAGATTAAAGGGAAAATACAGATCCATCCCATTGTGCTGGCCAGAAAAAGTTTTGTCAGTGATAAAAAAGGGAATGTTGAATTCCACTTTTCCAGTTTGAATGTATAATCTTCAATTCTCATCATCAAAATAACTCCCTGCTGTTAATCCTTCGCAGACCACAGCAAAGTCCTGATCCTGTGAGCAGCCATGGGATGTTTGTGTTATTTATTTCACAGTTCTGATGCCTTGTGCAGGCTGCTCCAGAGCTGGGCAGAGTCCCAGAATAAAGCAGGGATTTATCCAAAGCATCTCCTCCATGGATCCACCTTGGGCAGCACCAGAGCCCAGCCAGGGCTGCACCCAAGATGACCCAAAATGGCCCCAAAATGCACGAGCGCTCCCGGGCTCTGTCCCTGGGATCAGTTCTGCTCCATTTGCACCTTGCAGTTCATTGTCCCATCCCAGCTTTAGCCCAGGCAGTCCCACCCTGCTTGTTTTTCTCTCTGCAGCCCACGGGGTTTGTGCTCCTGGGCTGATTTGGGTCATTTGTCCTTGGTGCCCAGCTGGAGCAGGAATTGTTTTGTCTCCCTGCTCTGTGCACAGAGCTCAGCATCCCACAATATGAAACCCACACTCACACACTAAAGTAGCACAGAATTTGAAAAATACAAAAGCTAAAACCCGAGGCATCATTTCTAGATCAGATTTAATCTTCAATTCCTCCAGGTAAAAACAATATGTTTATTAAAAGCATTGGGAACCCTTTGCTGTAGAGATTTGAAGGGATTCGTGGCTTCCCTTTCATCTGTAATTGGAATACTTATGTGCTTTATGCTTTATCTGGGAAATATTTAATTTAATGCTGTCTGTAAGGACCAAAATCCGTGCTTAATGATGGCATTGTTTGGTGCTAATTGTTCAGCTCTTATCACTTAGGAATTACTTATCATTTTGGTGCTATCTTGGCAGGATACTTTATTCATGAGTTAGCGTTATGTTGTCAGGCAGCAAATGATGGTGTACATTAATAATAAATGTAATAATACTTAAATCATGATTTTAGCACCTGGATCACATAAAATCTGTATCACAGAAGTGTTGCAATGCATGCCAGGAAAATATTCTATCTCCCAAAACCAGCACTTAAAAGCAAACTTCACTGAAGAAAAGCAGTTTTTGATCTGTCTCTCGTATTCACATTATGCTCTATTTATACAAAGACCTCACTCATGCACTGAGCACAATCATCATCAGCCTCTTTTCCTCCACATATTTCTGTCATTCCAGAGTTTTCCCTGCCCAGGGTCAGGTCTTTCAGCTGCTGTTTGTGTTCTTTGAGCAAAGCCTGCTCCAAACGAAGACAGTTGGGTGAGCCATATCTACAAAAGCAAATTTAAGCCCAACTGCTGCTCCAAATGTGAGCTGAAGGAAGTGGAGCTCCTTTCATTGGCAAGGACCTGGCATTTTGTATTCTGGCAAGGCATCAAAAGGCTTCTTTGCTGTGAATCATCTGCAACCTGCAAGAGAAATGTCTCAGAAATATGTGAAGGCTCCCAGATATTCACGTCTCACTCTCATTTAAATAAAACTTCCAACGAAGGAGAAGTCATCTCTGAGAGAGTAAAGAATATTCAAAGTAAATCTGTCTCTGGGTATTGCTTGGGAAAAGCAAAACCAGGCAAACAACCATTTACAATTTGTTGCAAAAGTTAACCTTTTATTTAGGATTATGTACTTAGACCTGCTGCCATTCCTCACATGAATAACTTCTTAAATAAGAAGTACAACAGCATTTCAGAGGGTTTTCACTAAGTGAAAAAAGCAGTTGGACTGAAACCTCGCTGTAAGAAACATGTTCTTTTAAATTAAAAAGTGTTTGTGCAGGGCAAGAATGGCCAATAAATTCCAGTTAAAGGCAATTCTGTTAAAACCTTAAATGTTGGCTCTAATAAAGACTTCAGTGGAAATAAATAGCACCAAACACTTCACAGGAGGGTTCAAGTGCGAGGTATATTTCCAGATAACGAGACAATCCATACCAAGATTTGTTTGAGGCAAAATGTGATTTTTTTCTAATCTTTCCAGAAGTCCCTTCCAGAATGGGTAAGAGACTTGGATTTGAGGGGGTTTGCCAGGCATCCAAGAGGATTATCCTGGGCTCAATATGCTGATTTTCCTGGATTTCGAGCAAATATTTATTCTTGTACAAAAAAATTGAGTATTATATCAGGTTTCAGCCTTTACTGCAGATTTCATAGGAGTTTAGAAAGGCAAAGGAGAAAAATTTATTTGTGTTTTGATTTGAGTTTTATTTGAGAACTTTCCCTGTTTATTGAAGATTTGTGGAGAGGTGGGGGCACTTTTTCCTTAAAAAAACACTTGTTTTAAAGGAATTTCATTGCATGGAATGCAGAACTGATTATGGTGACCCTCAGGTGAGATCAGTGCCTGAAGTGTGACCAAAAATGAGGGGACTCATTCCCTGCTGGGAATTCGCTCATCCTGCATCAGAAAAGGAGGGAGGGAGGCCTGAACAGCTGGAAACTAAACCTGAGCCAAGGAAAAATCTGGGAAATTTCTCATCTCCACTGGTTTTTCTTTTGGGGATGGAGGATTTGTGGTTCTGTAGTTAATAAATCTCAGGAGGGCAGTGCATGGAATGGGGAACTCAACATAAAATTTTACATTTCCACCCCTTCTTTCCACCTTTTGCTTACCTGTTCTCTTGGAACAGACTGAAGCAATAACTGCAGCCATTCCAGAGAAGGTGAAATCCATGGAATCCAGACAATATCCTCATTTTCTCAAGGAGAGCGGGCACAGCTTTTCACAGAGGAGGAATTGGTGTTAGGAAATACTGTGGCTGTAAAAATATTTGGATTTAAAAACCAGAAAGACAGTCCATAACTAACAACCCTTTGAGTATTCACTAAATATACACCAAATTTCCTCAGGAATAATTTAATGAAGAAGAATAATTGAATGCCACTGGAGTGGACTTGACTGAAATAGCTGCATATCTCAAAACTTCCTAAAATTGTTACACTTCATCCTGATTTTCCAGTTTCCCCAAATAGACCTGTTTTGTCTGCTACTGATAAGCTGGGATTTATTCTGGGTTTGTGTCAAGCACGGCAAAGTCGAGGAGAAGATTTTGGTCTGTGGTGTAGGAGAAATCAAAATATGGCAAAAATAAGATCCAAAGTCTGATTTTAAGATGTTTAAAGAGAAAATAATTACCTCAAATAAACCATCATCTGTTTTGCTTCATAAAGAAGAAGTGAAAACTGCAAGAATATTTTCTGCTCTGTTCATTCAGGGCTGGTTTAGGTTAGAAGCCCATTTATTAAAAACCACGAGAGTTATTCTATGGCTTTTCTGTCTGAAATTTAGATTTTCCAGTGTTCTCTCCAGTCCATGGCAGTCAAGAAGTTTTTAGGCCTGAAAATTATTATTTTAAGGCTGGATTTCCCTTATTTTTACTCTATGAGAAAAAAAAAAAAAAAAAGGAAATTTTACTCTGGATTAGGTTATTTCAAATTCCTGCCTAAACTTCTTTCTTGGAGACTCCAAAAACACAGCTCACAATTTTTAAAGGCAGCTTCTCATTTGCATTCACAACTACAGACGCAAATATTCAGCTGCCTGCCTGCCTTTAACAATCAGATAAACCAACCCCTGCTTTCCTCTGCTCATGTTTAATACAGGCTAAAAAAAAAGCAGAATATAATATGAAACCCATACGTAGATATGCAAATCAGGTTGTGCTGCATTTTAATGGTCAGTAACAGATTTTTTTGGGGATTTCTTTTTTTTTTTTTTTTGGTAATTAATGGGACCAGCTGCTGAAGAGAGTGCTAATACTGGTAGGGGAATAAGATTCAAGAAGGCAACCCTGTGTGAATAATAACCTAAGTACCCATTTAAGTTTAAGCACTTCTTTATGGGCCTGGAGTTAATGGCTTTACACATTTGGTCAAAGTTAAGCATATGTTTAATGCTTCCCTGAATTAGAAATTAGATCTTTGGACTTCACTTTTGCTTACACTCTGGATTATTCTGTTGGTGAGTTCATTTGGGGAAGGCAGGGAAAATAGCAGTCATTCAAAATGATATCTTTTTGTAATTAAATGTTGCCTGTACAGTATATTCAGCACATCAGCAATTAACATTTTTCTTCTTAATGTGTATTTGACTGTAAAACAGCCATTAAATGGAAGTAACTGTACAATTGTTTCATTAAGATTTCCTCTTCCTTCAATCCAAGTAAAACTGCTTGAAGTTAACAGGATAAAATAACACTGACTCCAATTTTCTATTAAACATCTCCATGTTCATGGTTTAGGCTTAGATTTTTCTTTGGGTGACCTGGCAACTTATCATAACCAACTCTCATAAATTGTCATTTATTAGAACTGCAGAAAAACACTGATTTACCCCATATACAGATTTATTTATCATTTAAACACCCTCATCTGCACTGTATTTATTGGGAATTAAGGAGATCAATGTTCTTTTCAACATTTGAAGTCCATTTCCCTTGCTCACAGTCTTCTTTAGAGACAGTTCTGCCAGTTTTCAATATAGACACATTTCCAAGCATCTCCTGCTTTATGTCTGCAGGTAGTTCTTAGATTCCAAATCCCCCTCCTAAAGCCAGGTTTAGACTCATCAAATAGACCAGAAAGTCAGATGTTGTTTTACAGGAAACTTTAGACCTCTAAGAAATCGTACAGGGCCGTCAGAAGCCTTCAATAAGGACTTTGCAGGGCATTTTCTGCTTTAAAACCTGGGAAATCGGGGTTCTGTCCACAAAAATCAGAATTTATCTCCACAAGAACCTCACAAGTCAAATCTAAATATCAGCAGGAAGTCCAGCTCCAATTATCCTTCCCAGACCCTTCCAAGTTTACTTCATCCTTCTGTTCCTATAACCACATTTGTGTTATCTCATATTAATATTAGACATGTATTGTTATTCTAATAACTAATTATCAGCCTCACAATGCTAATTATGGCAATTCAGTTTGTAATCCCATCTGTTCACTTTACACAGTTGTTTATTTTCTTTCCTGCTTTCAAAATACTCTTGGTTTGTAATTAATCACGCATTTTGGCTTTTTTAATTAGAGATTTGCAGGTTTACTTCAAAATTCAGTGTCAGGAGGGATAAACAAGGGCTGACATGGCCCTGCAAACAGAAAATATTTTTGTGGTTTTGGTGACCAAATGATTGAAAAAAATGTGGCTGTAAATGAGTGAGGGAACAGCTGAGTAATTTGTATAAAAATAAAAAGTGGATCCTTTGCTATTATAAGATATTCCTGGAGAAGACTGAGCGAATATTCCTGCTATTTACGCTCAGTCCTAAAGTGGTCTTTGCATCAGCTGTGCATTGGATTTTTATTTCAGAAAAACTGGTATTGTGTTTATTCCCACTTGGTTCTGTTCTTTGGAGAATGGATGTGTTGGGACAGAGGAGTTCTGTAGGAAAGGAAAATGTGGGGAAGGTCCTAAAATGCTGCAATGTGTTCATTCAATCACATATTTATTGTCTTGTCTGTATTGTTTATGTTGCTGGCCAAAATTCTGCACTGTTTAACTTTGATCCCTACAGATCAGAATGGTTTTGCTTGCGGGAATTAATTTCTTAGTCTTGTGGGACAGAGGGATGTCAGACTCTGAAGACAACATGGATACAACAATAATTATAATAATTTTAATAGACAATTTGAGCCCAGCATTTCCCTCACTCCTTTACTTCCTTCTGATGAATACAGAAGGAGGGCAGAACAGGGGAAGAACTTTCCAGAAAGCTGAAGGAACACTGTCGAGTCTTAACTAATTTTCTGCCAAGATCAGGATTAAATGTGTGAGATGGTATTTCTTGTTTGGACTCAGATGTTTATCAGCTCTTATCCACAGTCTCACAAACCCTGAGTTCTGCAGCACTTCAACAAACTAAAAATGGAGCCCCATCTCTCTCTACAAGGCCTTTTAACGATAAACTGTCCAATTAAGAAATGACACCAAAATTATTTTTACTTTTAACCCAATAACCAACCACCCATGGCCCACAATGGGGACTTTTTAACCCAATTACACAAAACCACCCAAACCCAGGGAGAAGAAGGAGAAAAAGGAGGTGGTGGAGGAGGAGAAGACGAAGACGTAGACAAAGACGAAGAAGAAGAAGAAGAAGAAGAAGAAGAAGAAGAAGAAGAAGAAGAAGAAGAAGAAGGTGGAGAAGAAGGACCAGCCTCTGTCCTAAAACCTCCATCTTGCTTTATGTATATTCTAAACCCTTAAACTCAGAGTTTCCCACCCTGTGATATCACACAATTCTATTCAAACTCCACACCCACAATCCCAGTTCCATCATTCCATTCTGGAAGCTTCTCCATAGCCTCAGGTCAATGCAGTGTTCTCTTGGGGGGGTCAGTGCCTGTCAGCCTGAGTTCCAACAGAGCACAGGAGTAAAAATCGAGCAGGAAACACGAAAAATCAGATATTAGGAAGGAATTCCTGGCTGTGAGGGTGGGCAGGGAGCCCAGAGATCCCTGGCAGTGCCCAAGGCCAGGTTGGACGTTGGGGTTGGAGCGCCTGGCACAGTGGAAGGTGTCCCTGCCATGTATGGGGTGGCACTGGGTGACCTTTAATGTCCCTTCCAACCCAAACCTCTCTGATTTTATGAAAAGCTCCCCAAGCCCTGAGGGAACTGAAGATTTTTCTCATTTTCACAAGAATTTGCCACCAGACCTCCCTGAAGAGGATTCAGCCTTTGGTTCAGCTTTATGTGATGTTCACACACAAACACTTTCCTCAGCCATTAGGCTTGACATAAACTGTTGAATAACTGTAATTTTCATGTGTATGATACTTTCATGATAGTGATAATTCATCTTAATGGCTAAAATGTCAGATTTTCACATACATAAAGAGCCCAGCCAAGAAAAATCATTATTATTTCACGATATTGATATTTTTTTTTCTTCTTCAGGTAATATGAAGGATGAAGTGTAATTTCTTAGGAATGGAGAGTGAAAAAGAGAAGCTAAAACAGAATAAATTGAAACCCTGAAAATATGTGATGAGACACCTTCACCTGAGTCACCTTTCCAGCCTTCACTCTCCTTTGAACTAAAAGAATGACACAAAATCTGTTCTTAATTTCTTTAACACTTCCTCCCTTTCCCTGGGGATCTTTAAATCTAAAAATATCTGCTTTGCTGATCTAATTCTTGTGTTTAATTTGGCTATCCAGAAGGCTTAAACAATCAGCTCTCAAATGGAACCAGTTCCCATTGATCCCCCAGCATAATTGTGTTATTCTATTTTGGATGTGTTTTAGTCACTTAATGAATTGAAGGTAACAAAAACATTTATTGTATTGTTTATACATTTACCTTAGATTGTTTGTTTTATATTGTTTTATACATTTAGCTTAGATATTATTTCTGAAACTCTAAGGTGGTCTAGCAATCTCGTTCTGATCTTTTGGCTCTTTATCAAGTTTGCCCACTTTTCAGTAAGTGTAAATTTATGCCCTCTCAAGCTTTATCTCATTTTCATTTAAGAAAAAAAAAAAAAGATAAGTAATAGGATTTAGGGGCTGGTTTGGGTTTTTTTTCCTATCAGTGCTCTTCCAATTTGCTTCATTTTCTGTACTTTTTATAAACTGATTTTCTTCACACTCTCTGCTCTCTAAGGTGTGCAGCTATTGCTGTGAAGATCAAAAATTCCGTCCAAATAAAGGTTAATAAAGCCTCAGTCTGGATTTGAAATGTGTCAGTGTTTGCCTGATTAAATGCAATCCACCCTCCATAATAAAGAACAGGAGAAGGGTGATTGGTTTTTTCTCTAAATGTAGCAACCCCTGTGTTTGAGTTTTTTGAGGTTTTTTTATCTCTGAATCTGCACTGCTGACCACAATGCAAGAGAGTAATTACCTGAGACAAGAAAAAAATAGATGCTTCTCACTCCTTTTTTTTTTATTAATTAACAACCCCAAGATATAAACCTTTCCTTCTGCCAGTGCTATGATCAGAAAAGTTTCCTTGAGCCTGAGAATTGGATTTAGACCTTAATCTGCATCCCTGTGTTCCAACGTGGGATCAAAGCAATGGGTTTGCACTTTGCTACAGATCTTTTATCCGTGGTGCAACGTGAAACATCAAACAAATCTCATTTGTTTGCAGCTAACACATGCACAGAGAGGCCAAGCCACTGTAATTACACGCATGTAATCCAAACTGAATTAATTTGGAGTTTTCTCTGCACAGCTGAAGCAAATTCACACCTTCAATATTCAGTAATGCCCTGTCCTGTGTGCTGGGGAGTGTTGCCTGTGAGACATTACCCACCTTTAGGACAAATATTTTTATTTTATGGGTGTTTTTCAGTCCCAAACCCTCGGCCCAAGTGGCAGAATAATTTATTTATTTCCCTACAAACAGCTTTTCCAAACCTGGCCTATTTTTTGCATCTGCCCCTCCAAGAGCATGTGTGGCTAATCAGGATTTCTGTGTGTTAACACAGACAGCTTAGAGCTGAGAAATTCTGACTGTCATCACCAGGGGATTATGCAGAGATTTACTCAGGTAACTCAAATATTACTCTGTGAGCTTTAAAACAAGCCATGCATTTCAATTTTTCAGCTAGCCCTGCATAACTAAACACCCTCCCTTCCCATGTGCTGCCATGGTCAAAGGACTTGGGTAAAATGCAGATTTTCCTTCTTCTTTGTGTTTTTAAATGTGCATGGAAAAGGCACTTGTGAGACATCAAAAATAAAATTTTAGCAAATTTTAGCAAAATTTAATCTAAAAGGGCAGGAATCCCTATTGGAAATACTCCCCACATCAACCTTGGCTGTGGGCTCTGCTGAGTGATGGACTGGCAGTGGGAAGAGCAAGGGGAAAAGTGAGAAATTGATATTTATAAATCTGAGACTGATAAATGGAGCTTTCCATGGGTGACATGGGAATGCCTGGTGAGCAGCAGAACCACCTGGACACATATTCACCCAAAAATTGGGATTTGTGCCTTCCAGAAAAATGGTGAAGGGGAAGAAAATCACAAGAACCCTTCTGTCCATATTCTGTGTGGTGACCTTCACTTGTGGGGCCTCAGAGGCAGAGGTCAGTGAGCACTGAATTCCTCGTCAGAGGGGATCAGCTCTGCCACAATTCCAACCAAGGTACCCAGCCCAGAAATCATGGCTCATTTAATTTTAAAAAGAAGGTCTCGTTTAATCATTTATGCTGTATAAATAATGAGATTCCACCAGTGTAAGAAGTCACTGAAACATTATGATATTAAATCTTTGCGAAGAGGCAGGAGGTGAAGGGAGAGGCTCTTGTGTGTTAGAAAGAGTGAGGATTAGTAAAATGTGAATTAGTAAAGGTCTGCTGCATTCAATCCAAAATTTAGGGGAAACTATTTACTATAAGTATTAATTGCTTTTGGCTTATTAAAATTAACTCTGTGAGTTGGTAAATAATAGAAAATGTGCTTGATGAAAGAAATGCTAATTTCTTTACTAAGAATGTTATTTGAAGTGATTTAACAAATTCCATTTGCTATTATCTCTTAATAAACAAGAGGAAATATTCAATTCATAAACAGGAGAAATATTCAATGCCCCATGTTCAAACCTTGAAGAATTTCAAGCAGAGTGATTTTTTTTTGTTTTGTTTTCATCATTACTGGTTTTTGTACCTTTGTTCAGATTGGTTTGAAATTAAACTCATGCAGGTTGAAGGGTGTGGGAGAGAAGGAATATTCTGGGAAGTCAGCACTTTGTTGGCTTTGTTGGCCGCACTGAAATAAACCAGAGAGAGCTCTCCTGAAGTGATGTGGGGTCTGCTGAACTGGAAATTGGGCTGGAGTCTGACAGCTGAAAAGGTTTGTTTGCTCCCAGAAAAGCTCTGCTGGAGGTGAAGCTGCTCTGGGGATGGAGAGGGGATTTTTAGTGATGCCTTGAGAATGCTCGGCTAGAGCAGAGGCTGGGCAGAGTCCCAGAATAAAGCAGGGATTTATCCAAAGCATCTCCTCCATGGATCCACCTTGGGCAGCACCAGAGCCCAGCCAGGGCTGCACCCAAGATGACCCAAAATGGCCCCAAAATGCACGAGCGCTCCCGGGCTCTGTCCCTGGGATCAGTTCTGCTCCATTTGCACCTTGCAGTTCATTGTCCCATCCCAGCTTTAGCCCAGGCAGTCCCACCCTGCTTGTTTTTCTCTCTGCAGCCCACGGGGTTTGTGCTCCTGGGCTGAGATTTGGGTCATTTGTCCTTGGTGCCCAGCTGGAGCAGGAATTGTTTTGTCTCCCTGCTCTGTGCACACAGCTCACCATCCCAAAATGTGAAACTCAGACCCACACACTAAAGCAGCACAGAATGTGAAACATAGAAAAGCTAAACCTGAGGCATCATTTGGAGAAGCACTGTCAAAATCCCTCTCAATTCCCAAGGAACTCCAAACCCAACAGATGTGACCTGTGAGGGGGAAAATGTGGGGGAAACAGGAATGGGCTGCTTTGCCTCCCAGAAAACCCAAATCTGGCACCAGAGACAAGCATCCACTACGATTATTAAACCTAAACTCCTCCAGCAGAATCACCAAGCCAACACTTGCTCCTCTTTCCACAGCTCCTGCCCCACGTTTTGTTCCCCTGATCCTTTATTAGTTGCCTTTAATTACAGGGTAATCACCTCTGTAGTTTATGTTCCTGTCAGTTACTTTCCCTCTGAGGGAACATCCATCAGCAGCACAGAGATCTCAGACACCCCACACGTCAGCTCACACCTATTTTTCATTTTGACATGGTTTATAGCAAATGGCATTACAGGGCTGCATTTAAGCTGCTGGTGACAGCGTGGCATTGTTCAATTAAAATTGTAGACATCTCTCCTAATTGTGTATTTCAGCACTTCATATTCCTATGGACAGGCTGGTTCTCACCTTCCCCAGTGGTTTAAAAGGCAGGAAATTCTCTGTCCTTTCCTCCAAAGGTGTGGAAGATTCTGTTGAATTTATTTTGCAAATGGGACAGGACTGCACTCAAAAGTTTCAGGTTGACACAGGTAAAAAATTCCTTGTGAATCTGAGGGATGGGAAATTCACCCACTGCTGGAAAATTGCAGAAATCTCTTGAGGTTTCCCCACAAAATTCTGTTTTGGGCAAGTTAAAATGGATAAGGGCAAATTTCAAACAGTGTTTTAATGATGTTCTTGGCCGCTCTGCTGAAGTACTAAAAGATCACCTCAGTTTTGAGGCTCTTTTTCTTTTTCCCCCAAATAGATGTCATTTCTAAATACTGATAAATGGATAGATAAGTAAAACAGATGCAGAATCCAAAATCTGATTGAATTACCTTGCTGTACAGAGGTACCTGACCTTTTACAATATATTAACACAAAGAAAATTATTTTCTTTTTTTTGCTAAAAGCATGTTTGGCTTTTTTTTGCCTATGTTTGGACTTGTAGTTGGATTTCTTTTTTGTTTCTGTAAGTAAAAGCTCAGACTTCCACAGAGTCTTTTTTGGACTGCACCAGAACAAAACATTTCAGAGTCCTGGAGGAGGAAATTTTTATTGCTGAACCTTCATGGAATGAGTGTCTTTGAATTACAGTGACTGGAAAACCACAGAAACACTTTAATGGCACAAAGTCCATTTCTGGATGTCCTTGAAGGGTCTTTAACTTTGAAACCTTTTTTTCTAGGCTGGTCAGGCACACTCAGGTACTATTTTGGGGAGAAGGATGAAAATGCTGATTTTCCCTTTGAATTTTTTTGCTGGATAAATGCAATCAGTAAGACTCTTGCTTAGAACTGTAATAGGTTGTGCTCCTTGAATAAGAAGTATAAACCCAGCTGTATGTCAGCAATGCCATTCCATTATAACAGCGTTTATTCACATTCATATTCAACATTCATATTTTAAAAATATGAATTATATTTATAATTATATAATATTTATAACATAAATTATGTTATGGACTTATATTTATAATTGTAAATATATGAAAAATATATTTTTCCACAGCCACCATGGAGAAATTTTTCAAGCAAATGGAAAAAATTCAGGTTGGTTTTTTTTCTATAAGCCAGAACTCCATTTAATCCTTAAGACAGCAGGTGTGGGCAGGATGCTTCACTGGGGAATAGGCTTTGAATCTTGGATCTCAGTGTAGGACAACTTCATCTGTAAGCAGGAGCATGAATTCCCTCTCTGTGCTGATGTGTGATGCTCAGCAGTTTGATTTCCCTCCCACTTTCACCAGGGACAGAGGCTTTGCAGAGCCTTGCAGCCCTTGCAGGAGCTCTTTACAACCTCAGCCTGGTTTTCCACTGAAAATGCATTTTCATGACATTATTTATTTTATGGGAGGGAAGAAAACCCACCTGCTCAGCAGCTTTTTGATCCACCTGAATTAGTGCTGCAGGGCAGCACTGGGTGAGTTTGGATAATGGGCAGCTTCAAGGGACCCTGGAAATTCTGGATGGGAATTCAGAGGTGCAGCAAAGCTGATACCAAAGGGATCCAATCCAATCCAAATGGATCCACAAAAAAAAAAAAAAATCACAAAAACACTGAGGAAATCCCTGTCAGTGCTGCCCTGCCCTCACCAGCAACCTCAAACACAATCACAGAATAATTGAGGTTGGAAAAGACCTTTAAGGTCAAGTCCAACCATCAACCACTGTGGGATCTCAGGATCTGAGTCCTGAGGTGCCGGGCCACCGAGACCACCCTTGGGGGGCTCGGGAGTCCTGGAATGTTCCAGAAGTGTCTGGTGGCTGGGCTTTGATCCTACACGGGAGACGACACCTGTATGAAGATAAGAGGACTTCACTGGGGTGAATGGCGAAGAGATTAGTTAATTAGAGGGTGAGACACAGGGTTTAGGATTTCTGTACAGGGGGGTTTAGAGAAGTAAGATGGAGGAATTGGGGCGTGTCCTGTCCTTCTTCTTCTTCTTCTTCTCCTCCATCTTCTTTGGTGATGGTGGCACTTTGGGATTGGTCATTACTGAAAGTGCACCCAGCAATAAGAATAAATGGTATTGGGGAAAAATGATAAATATTGTACACGTAACCATGGGTATAAAGATAGGTGGCTGTCCGGAGGGCAGCACAGTGTGCTCATGGCTGGCTGCTGAGCAGAGCTCTGTCGGGCTGAAAGAAAATCTTTTAGATAAACAATTAATAAACATAAAAACCGAAAGAAGAACTGAAGCCTCTTCTCGTCCTTCGATACGCGGGCTGCCCCAAGGCCACCCCGGGCCTTTCCTGGCCCCTCAAACAGCCGAGAAAACCGGACAAACCACCTCTAAACCAGGTTCTCAATGCACACATTTTCAAACACCTCCAGAGCTTCCCTGCACACCCTGTTCCACTGCTTTGCAACCCTTTCCATGAAGAAATCTTTCTAATATTTCATCTAAGCCTCCCCTGGCAGAACTTGAGGCCATTTCCTCCTTGTTTGCCATGCAAAGCAAAGGACAAGGATTTAAATCCTGGTGGGATCTTTGAGTGAAACAGCAACAAGCTCCTCTTGAAAAAATAATGAAATACTAGAAACTTGCATCAAAATACCTGTTTGCAAAAATACTTCAAGCTGGTATCAATGTAGGTGCAAAGCAACATCTTTTTAAAAGGTAACATTTTAAATTAATAACTATTTAATTATATTTCTGAAGATTTGGGAGTATTTCTGGTACCAATGGAGGGAATAAGGATATACAATAAATCTTTGCACACCTGTGTAAAATACAGCTGGATATTTATTTTCTCATATTTTCCTTTAACCTTTCTCTCTCTGTTCTTCCAGCTGCCATCTCCCCCTAACTGTACTCACAACTTTTCCTTGCACTAGATAAATTTTATTTCTTTTCAAAGTATCACCTATTCCAACATTACAAACTCCATATCTCCTTCCTTTTTTTTTTCTTTTTTGATGTTCCATTAACCTGAAATATTTCTTATCTGCTACAAATTGTTCTATTTTCAGAGCATTTGTTGTCTCTGACTCATATATGCCAAGATAACATTTGAGACACTTCTGGGGATTTTTTCTTTTACCGTTTCCTTTTTTTTACTGTGGTCAAAAGAAATCTGTGGTGGAAAGGATCTGACTCATGTTCCTGCTCCTTAATAGATAATAATGATAATAATAATAATAATAATAATATTGCCTGTGGCCAGGATTTTCAAGACAGGTAAATTGCACCCCAAGCTCCCATCAGCTTTCCTGGGATCCTTCCTGACCTTTGAAGGAACTTGAGCACGAATTAATTTTTATTTTCTTGAGAGTATTAATTTGACAATAACCACTGCAGCCACCAAGCAGGAAGGAGAGGGGAGCAAATGTTTATTTAAAGAAAGGTGAGTGAGCAGGAGAGCAACAAGGCAGAGAACGTTTCCTCTGAGGGGAAACTGAGCAACAGAAAAGATTAAAACCAGCATCAGAATTTCAGAGCAGTAGGAATTATTGCAGGAAAAGAAGAAGTGTTCACCTTAATAAAAATTTGCTGGGAAAATCTAACAAAAATGTCTCTGCAGAACTCTACAAGAAATATTAAAATATTTGGGGTGGAGGGGAATTTAAAGGTTTATAGTGTTAATAGCAGCATTTGTTGGTTGTTAATTTGTTTGGGAGACTTAAAGGTAATTCATTTCTCTAAGATAACCCAGGCATTTTCAGGAAAGATCAGGTTTAGTGTTGAGCCAAAAGTGTTGATTGTGCTGTTTAGAGGTCAGACTGCATGGTCTGAAAGGACACTGGAAAGCAAAATAAAATAAAATAAAATAAAATAAAATAAAATACATTAAAAAATTAAAATTTTAAAAAAATTTAAAATATAAAAAATTTTTAAAAATTAAAAATAAAACAAAACAAATAATAAAATAAAAAATTATATCTATATAAAAATATAAAAAAATTTAAGAATAAAATAATAAAAAATAAAATAAAATAAAATAATAAAAATATATAAAAATATAAAAAATAAAATTTAAAAGTAAAAAATAACAAAAAATAACAAAAAAACACACCAAAAAATAACAAATATAAAATAAAATAAAATAAAATAAAATAAAATAAAATAAAATAAACAAATAAAATTTTAATTTTTGAAAAAATTCATAAAAATGATAAAAAATAAAAAAGTAAAGTAAAATAAGATAAAAATAAAAATTAAAAAATTTTATCTAGTTTTTATAATACCACATGTATATTTTAAAAAATAATTTTATTTAAAAAAAAATAAGAAGAAAGAGATTGATACCTGCCAGACAAAACTCGAGAGAACTTTACCAAGCAGGTTAAGGAAATTGAAACAAAAATGAGAAGTCTTCTGCACTTTCATGTTTATCATGTTCCTCAAGGCAAGAGAGAGGAGGAAATGAATAAGGTGACAGCTTGGGGGGAAGTGTCAGTGTAAAGATGTCATTGGGACAGAAATGAGGAGAGCAGCTGCAGGCAGCACAGCACAGCACAGCAGAGCAACTGAGGACCTGGTAACTCCCACTGGCAAAAAATTGGGGAGGATTTAAAAAAAAGAAAAAAAAAAAAGAAAAAAAAAAGGAAAATTTTCATTGCATTAAAGGAATAAATTTTGAATTTGGCCTGGTTATATTTGTGGGTTTGCTGTTGCTTACAGAATGGGTCTCAGGGAGAAATTAAGGAAAGCCCCAGGTGATTTAGGGGCATGGAGGGGACAAATTGCAGCATCAGCTTCGTTTGGTGTGGGATCTCAGCACCTCAGGACTGAGGTGCCACCGAGACCACCCTTGGGGGGCTCGGGAGTCCTGGAATGTTCCAGAAGTGTCTGGTGGCTGGACTTTGATCCTACACAGGAGACGACACCTGTATGAGGACAGGAGGGTTTCACCGGGGTGAATGGTGAAGGGATTGGTTAATTAGAGGGTGAGACACAGGGTTTAGGATTTCTGTACAGGGGGGTTTAGAGAAGTAAGATGGAGGAATTGGGGCGTGTCCTGTCCTTCTTCTTCTTCTTCTTCTCCTCCATCTTCTGTCGTGATGGTGGCACTTTGGGATTGGTCATTACTAAAAGTGCACCGGACAATAAGGGTGAAAGGTATTGGGGAAAAATGATAAATATTGTACACGTAACTTTGGGTATAAAGATAGGTGACAGTCCGGAGGGCAGCACAGTGTGCTCATGGCTGGCTGCTGAGCAGAGCTCTGTCGGGCCGAAAGAAAATCTTTTAGATAAACAATTAATAAACACAGAGACCGAAAGAAGAACTGAAGCCTCTTCTCGTCCTTTGATACGCGGGCTGCCCCAAGGCCACCCCGGGCCTTTCCAGGCCACCCAAACAGCCGAAAACCGGACAGTTTGGAGCCTCCAGAGCCTTTCCCAGACAGAAAATGCTGCTCCTGACTCCTGGAATTCCCTATGGCCTCTGGGGGCTGAGAGGGATGGAGAGGTTCAGGGCTGGGATGGGATTTCTGCTGCTCTTGAAACCTTTGGTTCTGCTTGCGTGTTTTTTGATCAGACTGGGCAGTCAGGGCTTGAAAAAACCATTCTGTGAATGAGCAGAGATGGAGGGAAAATTATGGGAAAAAAAAACCCCAGGATTTGACAGATTCAGGTGTGAGCTCTGGCAAGTGACTGGTCTAAATATTCATAGGAAAAATGAGTATTTGATTACTTTCAAATTGAATCCTTAATCTCTGTGGACGTCTTATGTTCTGACAGAAGGGGGCTTAGGAAGTATAAAATTACATATTCTTTTAAGCACTTACAACTATTTAGAGAAAACATTTTCACTTAGGCGCGGGAAGGGAAAAAAAAAAAGTTTAGAAATAGGTACCAGTTCAATTTAAAGCAAAAAGAGAGAACTTTGGAGACTGCAATTCATTTTATTCATGGAGGACTCGTTGAGATTTATATTGGAGCTCATAAAAGGCAGAAGCAGTGTTCCAGCTTTCCCAGCAGCCGGGGAGAAGCGGAGACTGCTCGGTTTGGGATTTACTTTAAGTGCCTAAAGTCTCACAAAGGAAATTAAGTGCAGTGGAGCAGGCAGTGCTGCTTTGGTCACCACTTCTGCACTCGTATTTCAGCTGCATTCGCCTCCTGGCCAGCTTCCCTCGGCAAATTGAAAAGTTTTATGGCCGCAAAAATTCCTTGGAAAAGTTGCGCTCGTGCTCACCGACGGCAGAGGTGGAAATTCAAGTCCCCAGCTCCTTATTTCCACAAATCAAACAGTTGGATGTGAAATGCCATCACCAAAAGCTTGGCAAATGTGTTGTGAATAACTGTTGTAGCACCAAGATAAATAAAAAAAAAAGGGCTTTTATTTAATCAAAAATCTGCCATAATGAGAGGAATCCTCCCCTCCTGTATACGGAATTAAGGATATTTCCATGATTCCAGGGGAAAATCCCTTTTATTTTTATCATTTTGCATTTCTTAGGAAGCCAGTATATGCTATATATCCTTGTAAGTTGCTGTTTGGGCTGGATTTTAGAGGAGGGAAGAAAAAAAAAAATCCAGATTATCACACTTCCTTTTCTGGTCTGTATTTTCCAGCCACCCAAAGCGAACTCCTGGGTTAAGGACATTTTTTCCTGGAGCTTTTATCTGTAAAAAGAGGAATGCTAGCTACAGCGGGAAGTGGAATCCATGGGAAAGGGATGTTTGGAAGCAGAAAATTCCAGGAATGAGTTCAGGTCAAGCCCCAGTGTCCCAGCAGGGCTCTGGTCAGCACGAGTGGTCTTGGCAAAAGGTCTCTCCCAGCTGCCCAACTTCCCAGGCAAACACATGGGAACCAAATGGACCTCGTAAATATTTGTTTCCCAAACCAGTTAGTGACAGGCCAGGGAAGTTTAATTTGGTGGGAGGATGTTCTGAGCTCTCCAGAAAGCACAGGCACAGGAGCCAGAGGAAATGGAGAACAGCAAGGGTGAACTTTGCTCCTCGGGGAGAAAACAAACAAACAAACAAACAAACAAATGAACAAATAAAACCCCAAACAAACAGGAAGAAAGCTCCTCCAAAACCCAAACAAAACCCCAGATGTGGAGAATGAGCAGTGGATATTAGGCAAGGTTTTTAATTTATGGGAAGCAGCACATGCAGTAAAAACCTTTGCTTTGATGATATTACCAGAGCACCAGAGTGCAAATAGACTCTAATCATTTATGTGTTAAACTTATAAAGTTTATTAGCCCTGAACTGTGATCTTGATTCATGCCAAGCTCTCTCCTGAATTTATGGCACTTGTGCAATCATTACTCAGCCTGCGTGGAATCGTATACTTCTATGAATTAAACTGAGAAGCAGTTTGCTAATTAGCATCGCCAGTGTTAATGAAATGAAAGATCACACGAGCTGCAGGGAACTGAGAGACTTAATCTCATCAGGCACTTGAGTCAGACTCTGCTGAAACATCCTCTTCCTATTTTCTGAAATTCCCTCTCCCAGAAGTCCCCAGAGTTTTGCCAGATCATAAAACTGGAGCAGCATTTCATGGAGTCCCTTTTAGTTAATATCACTGTATTAAACGAGATCTTGCCTGCAAAGGGAAGAAAATGATTGTTCTCCCTCCTAAGCCAACTTTGTAAAATGTTCTTCAATAAAATCCAAGAAATTAATATTCAATGATTTACAGTAAATCTCTTGAGCACAGGAGGTTTGCTCGAGACAGGAAAAGCAAACACTTACGGGGTACATTATTATGATGGCTTATGCTAATTAAATTGAAGCAGAAATCCTTAATTTATGCTTTACCATCAAGTGCAAAGGGGAAAATTCTTTCTTGGTTCAAGCTTTATCTTGTTAAGGAGATTTACCTCCTTATTTCCTAGAATAAAGAGCTATTTTTGAGACTCCACTGAGAAAGCAGAGGCTTGCAGAGCTTTTCTCCATGTTGCCATGACACTTTGGATCTCAACCTCCAGTTCAACACAATAGCTGCAATTAGGTTAATTAGAACATTATCTCAAAGTACACAGCTATTGTACAAAAGAAGAAACATTCTCACTGAATATGCTGCTTAGTCACCAATAAATGATTTTTTTTTAAAGTTACATTTTTCTAATTATAATGAATAATTTATTTCTCCTGTGGACGCTTGACATTTAAATATCGTACCTCAAAAAAATGAACCATCCAACATCAGCTTAGGACATGCCGAATTTTTCTGACCTTTCAGTTATTTTCCTTCCATAAAATAATAAGAGAAAAAGAACTCCTGTGATAAGGGATTATATTATTTTGGCTCATTAGTTATTTCCAAATTCAAAGGCATCAGTGTAGATGTGGTGCTTAGGAGCAGGGTTCAGGGGTGGGTTAATGGGTGGACTTTTTGATCTCAGAGGTCTTCTCCAACCTTAGGGAGTCCCTGACTCAAATAAACAAAGCTTTTAGCATGCACACACAAAAAATGACAGCCAGGTGTAGACTAAAAAATACAAGAAATTAGGAATAAAAATGATTAACCTGATGAGATGGGTGTGACGCCACCAGGAGCCAGATTCTCTTAATATTGGTGTTATGTCAGCTAAGAAAAGAAAAGCTTTAGATTTATTTTTTTAAACTCAGCTCAAGCACAGAAGGGAAAGGTACCAGGAGTGTGTGGATGAAATGCAGCTCTGTGAGAATCCATGGGAATTTTGTCTTTGGTGTCAAGAGAGGCAGACCCAGGTCAGTTTTTGACTTTAAACCATTGAAGTTCTGAGATAAACGTTCAGCTCCCTGCACTGCTCTGCCTGGCTGTTCCCAGTGACACCAGAGGCACTCAGGCCATGTGTGTGTGACAAACAGGACCCTGTGCCCAGGGTGTGCCCAGCCAGAAAATTCAGAAAATCCAGAAAATTCAGAAAACCCAGAAAATTCTGTGCCCAGCAGAAAATTCAGAAAATCCAGAAAATTCAGAGAATTCCTCCTCTGCAGCCTCCAATCCACGTTTGGGTCCAGTTCCCATTCCTGGAGAGCTGCACAAACCCGCTGTGGGCAGGGACCTCCCAACATCCATCTCCTGAATGTCACCCCTGCCACTGGAAATATCAAATGCCAACATTCCCATAATTTATTTCCGCCTCTTTGACAGCCGGGGACTTTCTGAGGACAGAACTCTGAATCTGAACATTTGTTTCTGCCATTCTGTGCCCCACATTTGTTGCCGTTCCCCACCCCATTTATCAATCATTTTCACCCATATTTATCTTCCAGAATCACCAACTCTCCTCTGCCACGTCCCGAGGAGAAGAGAGCTGCTGTCAGGTTTTGTGCAAACTAGGAACACCTCTGGGGTGAGATCTTCTCTCCTCACCAAAAATCAATTAACACCAAACCAGCACGGTGATGGAATACCAATCCCTGGGAAATGACTGCAAAGCTCCCTTAACTTCAAAAAAATTATATTTTCTCTGATAAGAAAAGGAAAAGTTACCAACCTGATGCTCAGCTGAGCACATGAGGATAACTCACCCAAGAGACAATTTTGGTGCTTTTAGCTTCCAGGATGTTTCCCCAAAATCAAGGGACACAGTTCACATATTAAAGGAGTTTGATTTGATATTTAGACCTGTTCAAACCTCTCAAGTCCATTCTCCTTTTTTTATTTCTTCATTGCTATGCAAAGGATGATGTTTGCTACAAGCCAGTTCTTTGCTCCTGTGAGACAATTACAAGTTTGCTGACCTGGTACTTCAGGTGTATCTGACACAAGTTAGAAACAAACTCAAATACAAATGCTTGCAAAGCTCACCTGACACAGAATTCTTATTTCAGACAGACAAACTTCACTAATAAATTCCAACTGGAGCCCCCCAAAAATATTGTATGCTGTGAAGAGCCTTGAGGACTAACAGAGCAAATTATTTCAGACTATAGGATGAAGCATTTTTATCAAAATGAAGGTTTTGGTTTTTTCATTTAAAGAAGGAAGAAAATAAAATAAAAATAATATTTTTTTTTTTAGATTTATCTTGGGTGCATACATTTAAAAGAGATCTTCAGTGGCCTTGTACTTCATGGCTGTGCCATGCAACTCCTACTAGAACAAAGCATGAATCCAGTTCCTCATTTTCTGTGTCTTTTTCTCCATTTTTCCTTTTCCACTGTTTCACTGTTCAATAGTGCCTGATCCATACATTTAGAATATGTGTGCAAGTGTATCCTACATAGTACAGCACACAGTGATATTTGAGTGAATCACAGATGAAAAATTAAAGTTAAAATCTCCTTCCTGAGCTCAATCAAGAGCCATAATCAATGGGGAGAGGCAGGAAAGCTGCTCTGGCACTCCCCATCTCAACCTGCAGCATCCTCTCCTCTCAGCCTGCAGAGGGGGGCATATGTGGCCCGAAGTTTAGAGTCCGACTAGCTGAGGGCGAAAGGCCGATGCCCCTCTGCAATTCCTGGCCAGCTCCCTTCGGCGTCTGAGGGCCTCGGGCTGTGCTGGCTGCGGACTGGCTCACACCGCTGGTATAGGAGAGGAACGGAGCTGACCATTTCCCGGGGGTTAAACATCGGTTTATTGAAGGTGATGCGGGATCCAAACGCGGGGAAACCAACCGGGAAAAAGGTTTTTTCATAGGGGGTGAAAACAGGATTATAAAGGAGGGGGGTGGGTACAGGCGGAACCAATCGGGAAAGGTGAGGGGATGAACTTCACAGAACTGACACTCCATGGAGACCAATAATCAAAAGGTAAAGGAGGTGTCCTGGGACCCCAGCCAACCACCACCTCCAGAGAGGAGAAGGTTCTCGAAACCTGGGAGGAGAAAGGGAGTGATTGACTGGACAGGGAGGAAACAACTTTCACTTATAAGGGAAACCAGGGGAGGAGCAATTACATATCGGCAACTATGAATAGCGGTTACTATAGCAACTTAGCTGACAGGCTAGCAGTGGCGGGAAAAACTGGGGGAACGAAACCATTTTACACATAATAGGGGAGAACAATACATAAACTGGGGGAATAACACAAGAAACTTAACAACACACTACCACATCAGCCACCTTCAGCTCCTCACCCCGAGAGCCAAAACCATCACAGCCACATCGAGGCTGGACTCAAAATAGCGTTTTGAGAGTTCCAGCTGAAACTCTCTAAAACAAATAAACAAATAAAGATTCTTATATTGTGCTTAATAAATACATACTTTCTAACTCTAAACTGTTAGAGAGTTTTTGGATATCGGTACCGGATCAATATCCATATTGGGAATGGGATGTACCAAAGTTATGAATATGGATTTGTGTTTTGGGAATTCAAAACTTGTGTAGATAAAAGGACTCTGTGATCACCTGTAAATTGGGGTGTGTATTTGGGAGCTATCCCACAATAAACATCCACTTTCCAACTTTAAATTGTTACAGAGTCTTTGTCCGTCACAGTTGGATATCGGTACTGGATCAATATCCATAATTTTGAATAAATCATCACAGAAATCACTGTAAAACCTCTTCCAAGTCACCATAAAACCTCTTCCCCACTCTTCTTCCAGTTTGCTGTGGCTGCTGCTGCCACCCCAGTTTGCCATCCCAGGATGGGAAGAGGCTCCATGGAAATCTCTCACCTTTCCCTATTTCTGCTCACTCTCATTTTCACAGCCCCCCCAGCAGAGGTGAGAAGGAACATCCTCACCTCATCCAACACCTTGTCTGCCTCTCCTCTGCCCCTGCCACCCTCCCTGGGCCCTTTCTCACCTCTCTGCTTCTCTCCAGCCAAGCCCTGCTCGTTGTCCTGCAGAACCTGACACCCTTCAGCCCAGGGCAGGAATATCGGCTGCCACTCGGCATCTGGAAACCATCTGTCGCAGACATTTCTTCATAGAAATCCTTTCTTTGGGATTTCTCCTTCTTCTGGGAAGCAAAGGGCCCCAGAAGAAGAATGTAAACAATTGTTATCAGCTGCTGTGAAATGTAGCAGGTGTCCCTGTGATTGGCTCATCTTCCTTGTGTACCATTAAAGGCCCATCACAGGAGCAGCTCAGGGACAGATTCCCTGGACACAGAACTTTGTTATTCATTCTTTCTATTCTATTCTTAGCATAGCTGCTCTCTGCAACCTCTCTTTTTCTTCCTTTTAGTATAGTTATAATGTATTATATATCTTATATCAATAAATCAGCCTTCTGATCAAGAAACAAGATTCTCGTCCTTCTCTCACCACAGTGACCGTCTAAGGTCTCTGTAATAACCATCAGGCATTATTTCCTCTGCTCATATTGCAGATTCTCCCTGGGAAAATCCTCCCCTTGTCCCGTGCCTGCTGCAAATGGAAACCTGTCCTCAGAGGTCCTTTGGGAAGAATGGAAAAGGGAAATTCCACCTGTGTGTCCCTGAGGGTTGGTGACGTCCTTGCGAGGCGTGAAAGGATTTTTGAGATTTGTTTTTCTCAGCCTTCAGCTGATTTCTCCTGCCATGTCTGCTCACCCTGGAGCAGGAGTTGGCCCTGGGGGTTTTTTGGTGATAATAATCCTGCAGTTCCTTCCTCCTCAGAGACACTTCCCTCATCCTGCTGCTCTTCAGGGAAATAATGAGGAAAAAGGATGGAATGGTTCCCAGGACAAGAAAAGGACGGGGACAGACAAAAAGACCCCACCAACCCCAAATCATCAACAGCAGCAGAAATCTGGGTATGGAAATGGAAATCTGGGTATGGAAATGGAAATCTGGGTACGGAAATGGAAATCTGAGTATGGAAATCTGGCAATGGATCTCTCCAGCCCAGTCCTTGGTTTTGCAGAATTTTTGATATCCAACCTCAACCTATCAAAATACATCCAATTTCAAAACCATTTATAGCAAATACTTCAATAAGAAACAGGAATGTTTAACCTCACCAAGGTGATAATGTGGCTTTTTACCAGAATATCAAAACCAATTTCCATTTTCTTTTGGGGAACAACAATTTCCTCTGTGTTTTATAACCACTAGTTGATATCATATTCAAAATTAATATTTCTGTCTATCAACTCTCAAAAAATCTGTGTTTCCCACAAAACTGTGTAGAAGAAGTTAAGATTCCTCACAATTATAATCATCTACAACACCTTTGAAAAGATGTCAACATTCCTGGGCAGGATTTTTGATCCCTGGTTACTGAGCCCCACCTACTTGTCCTAAAAAGCTTTGTATTCTATTTATTATATCTTGTTTACATGCATTAAACCAATATAATGCCATATATTGACACTTACAGGAGCACTTCATATTTTTTCCCGAGTACTCTTTAATTCACTGATGCAATGCAGCAATTATTGATTTTTTTCCCTTTCCTTAAATTTAGTAGCAGCAAATGTTACTTCATTAGTGCATCCACCTAGGGTTTTCTTCACAATAAATTCTGCATTAAAGGCTGCAGCCAGGATATTTTTGTTTATGCCAGGGTTCCACCCAGAGGCAATAAAAAGCACCAGGGTTTTCCAAGGATTACCTGGATTTTGTTCTTTCTTTTTTCTTTAGGTTTTTCACCCCCAGTCCAAGCTCACTTGGAGGTTAAAATGAAGTTCAATCTAGAGGGAGGCATAAAAATGGTTAAAACTGGGATTAAAGAGGGAGAAATCCCAGCAAGGGAGCAAATTCTTGCCATCAGTTCATTTCTTCCTGACCTGTCACTGGATCCTTGGGAGTTTTATGTGGGGACTGATTTATGGGGCAAATCTTTTCTTTCAAAAAGAAATCTGTCCTTAAAATGTCTGTTTGGGGCAGCAAAGTGCAGCAGGAATAAATATTGAGAACAGAGTTCTTGGTTTTAAAAGTTTAAATTGAAAAAATAATTAAAAAAAAGAAAAGGAATTCAAGACCTACTCGAAACACAAACAAACCTTGAAACATTTGGCAAAATCATTTTAAAAACGCTAAATAAAAAAGCTCTAATTATCCACTCATTAAAAGTTACCTCTGCCCTGTGAACAGAGTTTGTTGCACGTGTTGCACTGGGAAAAGGGAAATTAGTTAATCTTTGTGTGGATTACAGTACAAATAGATATTTTATGAGGTATTTTGCTCCTTAGAAGAAGAACAGAAATACTTGGAGGGTAAATTAGGGGGAAAGTTTTAACTGCACTCCAATGGGCAGCACAGGTTCCAAAAGCAAAACCTTCCCTAGGACAGAGGGTTAAATTGAAACAAATTAATTCATGATGCAGGGGTTTTTCACCCAGGACAATTTCATATCATTGAAAACAGGGAATTGAGATTACATTATTCCTTATACAAAATATATTTTATATATTTATTAAATATATTTAATTATAAACAGTAATATATTATACACGTTTTAATGTTTAATTAAGAAATGTTAATATATTCCTAAATATATAATTTATTCATAAATCTATGTATAGATATATTTATAGATATGAATTTTTCACATATAAATATAAGTAAAAAGATAAGACAAAAATAAATACAATAGAAATAACTATAACTATAACTATAACTATAACTATAACTATAACTATAACTATAACTATATAACTATAACTATAACTATAACTATAACTACAACTATAACTATAACTATAACTATATAACTATAACCATAACTATAACTATAAACATAGATATTAATATAAATATGAATATGAATATAAATATAAATATAAATATAAATATAAATATAAATATAAATATAAATATACTATAAGCATAAATATAAATATAAATAGATAAATAAATAAATAAATAAATAAATAAATAAATAAATAAATTATAGATATTTTAAGCAACCTTCTCACAAGACACTTTAAGGAATTTTGTTCCCAGTGAGGAATACCTGGGGATGCAGATGGACACAGGCACTTGAGTGTTGTCAGCTGCCACAGAAACAGGGACAAGAAATCACTAAATTGAGATTTTTTCCTCTGGTGGGAGACCAGGATGGGTTTCATTACCCAGGAAAGAGCCCCAGAGGCTTCACTGAGCTCAGCAGGAAGGGACAGAGGCTGAGAGCAAAGGAAACCTCTGCTGGCTGTGAGCACTTTAATTTCTATCCCATAAACAACTCCAATGACAAAAGTTGTGTAATAGCTTTTTTATGATAATTATGTCTATTTGTCTGGTCTTTTACCAGATCATTAAAGCTACTGAGGTTGCTGGAGAGGCTTTTTTTTTTCTTTCTTGAAATGTTTTAACTGTTCCTATTTCATTACTGGAGTTTAGTGATGATGAAGATTTATAAGCAGCCAAGAAAAGCTATTTTTAAAAAGCTTTTCTTCTGAATATCAACAGTCCCTTCCTCTGGAAATAGTTTCAGTGACAGTTTTTTCTTTATTAAAAAGAAGAAAACAATACCAGAGAAAATGGAAAGTATTTATCTAGAAAATATTATCTAGCAAATATCACAAAGAAAAATAAGTTTTTTTCCCCCACAATATTACAGGGAACTGGGGAAGGCAAGCAGAAAGAAAAAACATTTTAGCAACGAGGTCTGGCAGAAATTCACGCATAAATTTGCTTCATGCATTGGGAATGCAGGATCAGGGATGAAATGAAGAATAACTTTGTTCTGCCCTAAAATTCACCTTGCTTGGCATGGGATTGGTGCTGTGAAACCATGGGTGGGTGGGTGGGGAAGGGGCAGGGATGGGTGTCCGGTTTTCGGCTGTTTGAGGGGCCTGGAAGGGCCCGGAGTGGCCTTGGGGCAGCCCGCGTATCGAAGGACGAGAAGAGGCTTCAGTTCTTCTTTCGGTTTTTATGTTTATTAATTGTTTATCTAAAAGATTTTCTTTCAGCCCGACAGAGCTCTGCTCAGCAGTCAGCCATGAGCACACTGTACTGCCCTCCAGGCAGCCACCTATCTTTATACCCATGGTTACGTGTACAATATTTATCATTTTTCCCCAATACCATTTATTCTTATTGCCCGGTGCACTTTCAGTAATGACCAATCCCAAAGTGCCACCATCACCAAAGAAGATGGAGGAGAAGAAGAAGAAGAAGAAGGACAGGACACGCCCCAATTCCTCCATCTTACTCCTCTAAACCCCCCTGTACAGAAATCCTAAACCCTGTGTTTCACCCTCTAATTAACCAATCCCTTCACCATTCACCCCGGTGAAACCCTCCTATCCTCATACAGGTGTCGTCTCCCGTGTAGGATCAAAGTCCAGCCACCAGACACTGCTGGCAACATTCCAGGACTCCCGAGCCCCCCAAGGGTGCTCTTGGTAGCCCGGCATCTCAGGACTCAGATGCTGAAATCCGACAGATGGGAAATACAGAACATAAAAGTTCTCCCACCAGAACCCAAATTCACACCCCCAGCTCCAACAGAACACAGCCCAAGGGATGGTTCAAAGAAATCAAGCCCTGAGACACCTCCTAGAGCAAAATTTCCAGCTTTTGACAGCCTCAGGAACCAAAATATAACAGAAAAACCCCAATTTATTGAGACTTGAACTCCCTTAAACGCACAATTTGTGGTTTTTCCGTTTGTTTGCTGAGTCTGAGCAGTTCTGTGCAGCTCACTGGGTCCAAGAGCAGCATTTGCACCTGCACTGAAATCCTCAGAAATTTCATTGCAATCCCATGCACACGTCCCTGCAGCTTTGGCACCAATTCCTCCTCTGTCACTTCCATGGTATTCATTGGATCTGCTTAACCTCTGTATTTCCTGGTTGGTTTTTGAACGGTGTTCCAGGCACTGCTGGGTGTGCTTGGAGTGCTGTGGGTTTAGATTTAGACACACATTTACACAATTCTTCAAACCGAACCATTAAATATCATCTATCTGCATGAGATTTGTTTTCCAAAGTCTCAATCACATCTCCATGCAATTTGATTTTTCAGGTGGCAGAAGCTCCTGTAATTTATTTCCTTCCATATAGAACTCACATTTACGTTTTTAATACCAGGGATTTTGAGGAAATTAATTTAAAATGTTGCATGTTTGAGATCACTGTTGTTACAAAAGAAACGTGTTTTGGGGTATTTTTGGTGAGGTTGTTTATACAGAAATATTGTATATAACCAATTATTTCATCACTGAGCTGATTTTTCAGGGTCTGTGTTGCTAGAATCTCAAGATTCTGCTTTGGTTGGACACAAGTCTGGATCAAACACTGGAAATTTGTCCAATTTCAAACACAAACCATGCCATAAAAGGCAGTCCCACACAAAATGCTCACCTGAAAATCTGCTGTTCATTTTTTTCTGTGCTGCCTTGATAAAAAACCCTACCAAGTATCAGTCAATAAAAGCAGCAAGTGGGTGGTTTTTTCCTGGCTCTTTTAATAAAAACAGCAGCACTTGAGAACTAGAGGAATACCAAGGTTTATACCTGCTGTGATTTGAAAAAACCCCAGAAAATAAAAAAAAAAAAAAACAACAATTCAGAATTAATTTTCCTTAGAAAATAAAAAGAAACAGACAGAAAGTTTGATGAAGAAATAATAATAATAATAATAATAATAATAATAATAATAATAATAATAATAATAATAATAATAATAATAATAATAATAATAATAATAAAAGTATTATTATTACTATTATTACTGAATACCCCAGAGAAAGACCTGGAAGGTGATGTAGCAGCCTGTATCCAGTCAGTGAGTATAAACTTTTAAAATTAATTCTCCCTACAGGAATTCCATTTGGTTAGAAATAATTATTGACAAAAAAACCCTCAAGATCAAGATCCAGGGTGGTGGAACTCATTTCAATCTGCAGATTGCAGAACTGATTGCAGAATTTCCAAGGGATGCTCACATCCTCCCACTGACCCAGCAAACCAGCCATGGAAAAGGGTCCAGGGCTGCTTTCAGCCCAGGGGAGAGAGATTAGGAATTAATTTAAACAGAATAGAAGGGAAATAAACAACCAAGGTGAGCTCCAGCCTGCAGCATTCCCACTTGGACACCAAAAAATGGAATCCTGATCTCTCACACCTGAGCAAAGCAAACCAGCCCATCTTGGGAATTTTACAGATGTTTCCTCTGATGCAGCAGCTGCTCAATCTCCTTTGGCCTGGCAGGCACCAGACCTGAGAGGCTGGAACAGCAAAATTCTGATTTCTGCAGGAAAGGCCATCAGTGCTGAGAGGGGCGATGAGGCAAAGCTGCTTGGGCTGCACAGGGAGGGAGGAGATTTGGCACAGACACAAAATTTGGGTTCCACCAGATCCAGAATCCACCCCCTTTTATCGCCCCGCAAGAAAAAAACATCTGGATCGTTCCTGCCTTCCTCCAAACTCTGAGAATTGACATTTTTTTGAGGTTTTTCATGGGCAAGAGCAAGAAGTGCAGTGCCCCAGAAATGGCTGAGCTCAGAGCGCTTGCCCTCAGTGCCTGTTTGACAGGAACACGGCGTGTGCTGACACAGGGACTGCTAATGATGAGTGCAAAAAGAAATGACATTGTTGGTTCTGCAGGATCCCTCCCTGGAAATCCTCCTGGGCCAGCGCTGGCACACATTTCACATCTCCAGGGCTCACCCTTGTTTGTTGTTATAAAGCAAATATTTGTCAAATCCCCGGACTGTGAAGCTTCCCAGGGCTCGGATTCCTCTGCTGTGCTGTGTCAGAGGAGGCTGCAGGAGTTCAGAGCACAAAAGGGGAGCTCGAGCCTGGGAGGGAAAGGAGAAGGATCTGAAGAGTTTAAATGTAACCTGAGGCAAGGACTGGCTCAGTCTGCAGCTCCGTGGGCATCACCTGGAGCAGCCAAAGGGATTGGGAGGGCTGGGGCAGCTCAGTCAGAAAGGGATTGAAGGTTGTAGCAGATAGGGCCTGGCGTTCGGAAGATCTCGTGATGTTACGGGAAGACAGGGCCCCTGCCCCCTTAGATAAGAAAATTAACATAGGAATGCAGCCCCCTGAACTGGATTCCGGTAATTTTCCACTTGCCCAGGTAACTTTTCCATCCCTACTAACTATAGATGGTAAGGACAGACCCCCACCTGACGTAGAAGCCCCCTAGACTATAAAACCCCACGGGAAGAGAGAATAAAGGCCTTTGATCCTCCACCATATTGGTGTCTGCGTGTTTCTTAGGCCTGAGCGACCCTGGGGAAGGGGGTCGCCGTGCTGCTTCCTGAAACCAGGCCGCCTGCCTTGTATCAGAAGGCAACAGAAGGTGCAGATTTTTGCCTAATTTTATATTTTTTATCAGATTTTTGCCTAATTTTATAATTTTTATAAATCTCAGAATGGTTTGGGTTGAATGGATGCAGATTCACCAATTCCAACATCCCCACAAAGTTCAGGGATTTTGTTTTTCAGTTTGGGCATTTCCATCTCATTACAGAGCAGCAAACGCCACATTGTGCCTTCCCCTCCCACCTCTCTCCAAAACCCCAATTTCTCAATAAATCAGCACCATCAAAATGACTCCCGTGTCACCAGAGGGTCACAACCCTAAAATATCAAACTACATTTATTTTATTCTTTGCTTATGGCTGAGATTCAGAGGTGGAGCAAAAAAATTCAAAACCGAATCAAAAATCTGGAAACTTTCTTCCTGCTATTTTTCTTATTCAACATATCCAATTGGTTTTCAAACACATTTTTAATTGACTTCAGCAAGTTCTGCTCTGGGCATTGATGTGCCTTAAAACACCTTTGAAAGTCAGAGTTCTTTCTATTTGCTAATTAGTTTCCATTTACACAAAACCATTTTGTCATCTTCAGAGTTTCCTCACTTGTTTTGTTACAGTGAAGACAGGGGTTGAGAACCAGAGTGTACCAACAAAATCAAAAACAAAGAAAAGATCAAGGAGAGAAAAGATGCAAAAAAAGTAAAAAGAAAAAGTCCATGTGTCAAAGTTTTCAAAAATGTAGATTTACACTACCTTGAAAGCAAAACATTTAAATTTATAATTGCACAAAAGAGAATTAAAAAGTAAATGAATTACCAAGATGGCTCTGATCGTGTTTGCCAGTATTTCCTGCTTTATTCCAATTAGCCATAACTTTATAATTTGACTTTTTTCTCTGCACAACTCTTTCCAAGACAATGTCAACGTTGAGTCCATAAGCATTTTGAGAATTAATTAAAATGTCATGAAATAGTTCTTGCATTAGCATATATATGGTCATAAAAATAATTACAATTACTTCTTAGAGGTGGAGGAGAGTTAAGTTTGATTGATGGAATTAATGAAAACGGGGACAGCTCCACCATACTAAATAGCAGAAACTTGAAGTATTAACTATCCACTATGTGAAGTTATAATAATTACAGCAAGAGCTAAAAAGATTAGTATTCAAAAAGAATAATGTACCTTAGAGCCTAAAATACCCATTGCAAATTATGGATGTATTTTCAACTGTTTATAACGTTCTCAGAAGAAAAATATCATTTTGATGAACTTCCAAAGGCTCCTAGATTAATAGGTATTTGCAGCCTTACAGAGAGCACAATCAATCCCTCTAATCTTGTTATCAGATGCTAAACAGCTGGGTGACCTGATTTAAGTGCTGTGATTTTAAGGAAGTAATAATGGATAATAGTTTCCAAATGCCTGCTAAGAAATTGCAAAGCTGTATAATACACCCAAAGATATGCAAATAAATGGCATTAAAAGAAACATTATAATTAGCAGCCCAATGCACAGAAACTGCTTGTGCAGCCATAAGCAACCTAATCTTATTTCAGTGGTGCTGCTTTTAATTTAGTCTCCCTTAAAGACCTGCAGCACTGGAGGGATGGTCTGGGCAGCTCAGGTGAACACCCAAACCATCCAAAATCAGAATTAAGTGGCACTAAACTCCCTCTGCAGGGTCCAAGCTGTCAGCGGTCCCCTTGGGGAGGTGGAAGTGACCAAAAAACAATTCTTCATGCAGAAACAATTCTTTTTTTAATACATTTAATTCCTTTGTCATTATTGTAAGTTATTTCCAGATGGCAGGTGGCTGATTTTTAATTTTTTTCTTTTTTTTAAGAGCAACTGCCAAGTTTGTGAGGAGTTATTTTGCAGAAGCCTGAACTGCATTTAAAGGCCTTTTCTTTTTTTTATGAGACATTGCTAATCTCACATTTTTTTCCCCCCTCTAATCACACAAACAGTTTGGGCTAAAAAAAGCACTCCCTGGTAGGAAGGAGAGGGAGGCAGTGGGTGCCACAGCTGTGCCTGCTGCTGCCAGGGAGTTTGTTTTCCACTCTTGCCTTGATGGAGATGCTCTGACAATTGTGGTGCCAGATTCTCGCAAATGCCATGTTTTGCAAACTGCCAAATTAAGGAGGGAAGATCTCGGGTTTTCAGCGTAATGTTTTAAATATTTCCCTTTATTTTTCGACTGGGGGAGCATATGGTGGAAGGCAACACATTTCAGATGGTCTGGCTGGTGCCAGGGAAGGATCACTGTGCTAGCAGGAGAATTTCCCTGCTTGGAATTATTGGTCAGCAGGGAGAAACTTCCACTAAACACTGGAAATGCCTGCAGGATTGCCAAAAATGCATTCCTTTAGCCATGGTCCTCGTGCTGGCACTTGGAGGGATGGAATTTCATTTTCCCACTATCAGGCTGGGTTTCCAACTCCTTGGGGCTGAGCTGCACCTTTACTCCAGTAGGGCTGAGGTGTCTTCAGGGAATAAAGGAATAAGATGGACTTGGAATGGAGTGTCTGACGGTGCTCACAGGGGTTTTCAGGTGAGGGAAGAGATGAGGATCTGACTCCATGTTCAGAAGGCTGATTTATTATTTTATGATATACATTACATTAAATCTATACTAAAAAGCATAGAAGGAAAAGTTTCATCTCACAAGGCTGGCTAAGCGAAGAATAAAATAGAAAAGAATGATAAAAAATGCAGCTGCCTCAGACTCTGTGTCCAAGCCAGCTGACTGTGATTGGCCATTAATCAGAAACAACCACATGAGACCAATCGCAGCTGCACCTGTTGCATTCCACAGCAGCAGATAATCAATGTTTACATTTTGTTCCTGAGGCCTCTCAGATTCTCAGGAAGAAAAAAATCCCAAGAAGAGGATTTTCACACAAAGATGTCTGCGACAGAATGTTGCTGCTTCCAATCAGACAGCAGCCAGAGGACAATGACAGGGTCTCAAAATCTGTCCTAGGGTTCACCCTGACTTGGGAATTCCCTGGTTCCATGAGGAATGTGTGATGTAGGGAGTGCTCAGTCATTCCAAGGATTGTTCACAGCTGAGTTTTGATGGAGAAGTGGAGATTTCTTCTTCATGCCAAAGACATCTCTGCAGCCCTTCCCTGTGCCTAAGTGTCCGGTTTTCGGCTGTTTGAAGGGCCTGGAAAGGCCCGGAGTGGCCTTGGGACAGCCCGCGTATCGAAGGACGAGAAGAGGCTTCAGTTCTTCTTTCGGTTTTTATGTTTATTAATTGTTTATCTAAAAGATTTTCTTTCAGCCCGACAGAGCTCTGCTCAGCAGCCAGCCATGAGCACACTGTGCTGCCCTCCGGACAGTCACCTATCTTTATACCCATTGTTACGTGTACAATATTTATCATTTTTCCCCAATACCATTTATTCTTATTACTCTGTGCACTTTCAGTAATAACCAATCCAAAAGTGCCACCATCACCAAAGAAGATGGAGGAGAAGAAGAAGAAGAAGAAGGACAGGACACACCCCAATTCCTCCATCTTACTTCTCTAAACCCCCCTGTACAGAAATCCTAAACCCTGTGTCTCACCCTCTAATTAACCAATCCCTTCACCATTCACCCCGGTGAAACCCTCCTATCCTCATACAGGTGTCGTCTCCTGTGTAGGATCAAAGTGCAGCCACCAGACACTTCTGGAACATTCCAGGACTCCCAAGCCCCCCAAGGGTGGTCTCGGTGGCCCGGCACCTCAGGACTGAGATCCTGAGATCCGACACCTAAGCTGCATCTTCACCTCTTCCACAAGGGCAGGACTGTCCTTCAGCCTGGGCTGGAGCTCCTTTCCCTGCAGGGTACAGGGGAACTCCCACAGTTAAATTTCCATTCATTTCTTTCTCTTTCCTCATCCCTTGCCCGGCGCGTCAAACCCGGAGTTCCTTCCCTTGGCACCGCTCTGCTCCCTCTGCGAGTTGAGCACGGGGCTGTCATCAATTATTCATCTGAGAAGATCTGAGAACTTATCCCAGGGCAAATCAGGGATTTTCTCTCTCTCCTCAGAAGCAGGAGTTGGGAAATTCGTGCACCTGAGCCGGGAGCAGTGGGGAGCTCATTCAAGGGAAGGAAAAATCCACCTGCAGCAAACTCCCCTGGCCTGCGGGAATGAGGAGCCCCAGCCCAGGCTCATCAATAGGCATGGTGAAAAGAGACTGATGGTTTTCAAGTAGAACTGTCAGCATTTTTATGAATTTCAGAATTGTCAGAATAATATTTCGTATTAACTTTGCCCTTCTTTATTCTTATTCATATTTAATTGTTCTCCTTAGAGGGTTCCTACCTTCGAAATGAAGGGGAAGAAATGCAGGTATAGAAATGAACTGGGTTTTCTTTTTTTTTTTAAATGAACACTTTTCATTTCCATCTCTTTGGTTTTCATTCCCAGTATCAGCTCGGTTGCAGTTGTTCAAAGAAAGACATTTAAAAGATTTTCATATGATGTTGCTTTCAAATTACATATTTCTTTATGGAATGAGGTAGATTATTTAAATTTGGCATAGAAAATAATGCATTTATTAGCATGCCATCAGTTACATTTTCCAAAATCTCTCAACCCTCCTACAAATTTTTTCCCTAATATCACCACTGATAAACCTTTCACTGTGTCAAAGGAACTAGGCTAAATTTAAGCTTTTCTGCTAATCCTAAATAACACTGCGATCCCACTGTTTGTCTTTGAAAGTACTTACCATGAAATGAGAGGAGTAAGGCTCAGAAAAGTAGAATTATTTTTCTTAATTTAAAATAAATTTTGTTTTTTTTCCCTGTTTCTCTGTTTCTTCATCCTAGGGAAAACAAACCTGGAAAGAACAAAGTCCTTATAAGCACAGCTTATCTTATTGAGATTCCTACATGCATCTTTTACAGAAAATCATTGAAACTTAACACCAGCTACAAAAAAAAAAAAAAAAAAAAAAAAAAAAAAAGGTCTAAGGAGATTATGAATAAAAGCCATTGCTGGCTTTGTTTTTAATGAGATACCAAAATGATTTTTATTCCTGCCCATATTTTTACTCACATTTAATGTAACCCAAGTTATTTTCAAACTAACTCTGTTAGACAGGACAAAACCCTCATATCTCCTGCCAGTTTAGGAATATGCAGGTGCTTGCATCTTTCAGAGTCTTTGTGAATATTGTACAACTTTCAAGTCTAACCTACTTTTCCTTCTTATTTTTTTTTTTTTCCTAGAAATGTTCTATAGTCCCTTATGAATGTTGCAAAAGATTCACAAATTCTGAGCGCTGCATAAAGTGGCAAAATTAACATCTCCAGAATGTCACTGAGATGGGCAGGCATCTCCCCCCAGCCCCAGTAGGCTCGACTTTGATGAGCTGAGCTTAAAAAGGAATTTTTAAAACCTCTCCAAACCTACAGGAAAAACATAATGCCAGCAATGAATTTGCTGCAGAGTTGCCCATTCTGTGGATCAAAACATGTTGGAATAGACTGAAAACCACTACTTTATACCCCATTAATTTTATTAAGCTCTGCATCCCTGAATTTCTGTGTTTCCCAAATGGCTGAGTGGAGGAATTCTTTGAGGTTTGGGGTTTTGGCTTTCTGCTGTCTCCAGCCAGGTAAATGAGGTCATAATTAAAACATTCAGTGCCTCGGGAATTAGGGTCCAGCCTGGGTTTGGAGCACACAGAGTTTATGCACTGCTCTTGATAGAGGAGCCCTGGACAAAGTTAAAGACAGAATCTAAAATGTTAGGCTTTGTGCTTTCCCAGATCAACTGCACCTCCGTAAGCAGTATGATAAATGATATAATTGTTAGATGTGACGATTGTTTAGTAATTAAATATAATTATTATATAACCATAAGAAGAATAATGAGAAACTATGTTGGAAATTCAGAGGGGGGGCTAAATCTATGTATGTATGTATGTATGTAATATCTATATACAATAGAACAATATAAGTTTAATAATTAACATGAAAGTTATATAAAGATAGAGTACGAAAACATGATCATTTCCTATGTATGGTCGGACTCAGATTTGGGTAATTCCCCGATTCCCAGAGCTCTAAAATAAAAAGCACCGCATATAATCGCAACGTGATTATGTGTTTTTGAACACTGACACTCTGGGAGGGGACAGCTGCTCCTGATGTGCTGAGAACCAGGGCTCTGCTCCGCTCACACCTTCCAACGCAGCTGAACTGCCAACAAAACTCATAAAACAGAATAAAAATCGTGGCTGCCCCATCCCTGGAAGTGTCCAAAGCCACGCTGGGCTTGGAGCAGCCTGGGCTGGTGGAAGGGGTGCCTGCCCGCAGCACAGGCTGGAATGGGATGAGCTTTAAGGCGCTTCCTAACCCAAACCATTCCATGGTTCCATGAGTTGAAAAACCCCCATTATCACCTTTCAGCTCCTGAAGGAGAACATTTCCAAATTCTGTGTCTATTACAGATTTGATGGGGTGGGATAGGAGAGCCCCCAGAAGAGGAAACCATTTCCACTGAATCCTGCAGAGCTTTAATTTCGGCATCTCATCATTGCACTTGCCCAGTCAGAAGAATAAAAGTAATCCTCGGAGTGAAAACAATAAATCTCCCAGCAAAACCCCATCATAAAATCTACTTTGCTTATAAAAACACAAAGAACGTTCCTGTCCAAAGATCTGGTGACAAATGAGGGAGGGAAAAAAAAAACCATTCCTGGTTTCAGAATACCTGACATTTAATTACCAGAGACTGCTGCTCACAGGAGATGCACAGCAAACTGCATGGCCTTGGCTGCAGCACATGGAGCTGTTATATCATCAAAGATTTATTTCTGAAAAGTTCAACAATTCCAGCTAAAAGATGCCTGGAGTCGCCCATGGTCCCCTCCATGTCTGACAGGTGACTTAATGGTGTTACTACAGAAAACAACAGGCTTTTGGGGTCTCACAAATCCAACATTTCCTGCTCAGGAGCACTCAGAATGTGACAAGTCATTAACTCCAGCCTCTGCTCCCTCACTGAATATTCCCCCTCCAAAGAAAAGCATTTCCTTACAAAGGGAAGCAGCAGTTAGGGCCAAAATCCAGGTAAAAATTTCCCAGTCTTCCCCTAGAAATGCAAATTTCCCAGTCTTCCCCCATTTATACAGACAAACATAAAGTAAAAGTTTAGGAATGAAATATCAAGTTTTTTCCTTCAAAAAATCAAAAAGAATTTCTTATTTCTCTTTACAGTATAGAAGGTCAAAAGAGTGAAAAAGTTGTTTTCCCTGATGAAAAAGCAGGGACGTGGGAGCTGTGATTTCCTGCTTTAGAGCAAGCACTGGGACTTTATCCATGGCACTTTTATAACTTTTATTGAGGATTTAGATCCAAGTAACAGCCCTTGAACACCAGAATTTTGCCAAAGACTTGAAAGAGATGGCTGCCTCTTGTTCTGGCTATAATACTCAATTGGTGAAGCAATTATTTTCCCTCATTTTTATTAAAAAAATCCCAAGTGATAAACTTTTATTTCCATTTTCTACCTAACAACGCTTATTTTTTTAACTCATCCAGGTATCATATTGTGCTACAAAATGTTGACACACACAAGAAAATATGAAAAACCAAAAAAAAAAACCCCAAAAAAGAGCCAAACATAAAACCCCAGGTTATGCCACACAGAGTCTTTGCTAAAATACAAGCAGACTCCTTTTTCAGGCCACTGCTCCAGGATATATATTTTTTACTCAACATCTTTGATTATGCTGCCACCAGCAGCTTTTAAGACATAAAAAGGCAAATGACAGGTGCTGTCAGCGACTGGAACAAAAGCTGTGGAAATTCACCGAGCGTGTAATACGGTGGATTTTAGCAAAGCTAAAAACCCACGGTAGCTTTGACTAACTTGATCTTTCAGAAAGCTGTTTGAGGGAGAGAGAGGCACAAAATAATGAATTGGATGGAGTGTTACATAACAAAGAACTCCTCGGGGTCTTGTCTGCTGCCTTATCTCATAAATTGTAATGATTTTCATGTTAGATCAAAGGAGAGCATAAAACAAAATTGAGATGAAAACAGCCGTTCATTGCCCTCGAGTGTATAGCTTTTGTTTTAAGACACTCCTAAGTGGAAGGTATTTCTTCCTCTGCACAAATCACTGCTCTGTAATCCTCCCTGTGACAGCAGGAGCAGCTCCACTGCTGCAGCACACACCTCTCACAGCTGCTTTATCTGACTTTCCTCCCAGCTCAGTGGAGTATTTAGTCCCTTTTGGGTGTATTTTAATTTTTTTGTGTGTGTGTGGTAATAAGGGGGAAAAAATAAAGTTATCGCCCCCCCCCAAAAAAAAAAAAACAGAAAACAAACAAAAAAACCAACCCAAAAAGCAAGAAACAAACAAAAAAACCAAACCAAACCAAACAAAAACAACAAAACAAACAAACAAACAAAAAAAACCCACCAAAAACACAAAAAAAAACCCCAAAAAAAAACCAGGAGAAAAATTTATTGTGAAAATCAAACCAGGTGAGGATTTGAAAATCAAAATGTGCATCCTGTAGAGCTTGCACAAGGGAAAAGGGGCAGGAATAAAGTTTGTGTAGAAAGGTTTGCTGCCATGGCTGTTCACCAGAAGATCCTTGGACTGGGGAGAACAGCACAGGAAAAGGACACATGGGAAGGTTTTCTTCCTTCATTTTATCAAGAATTAAATGTTTTAGTCAATGTGTTCAGCTATGGCTCAATCTGATAAAAACAGAGAGAAAAACACATAAAAGTTTCCATCAAAGTTAAGATCTATACATAGAAGGAAGGAAAAAGGAAGAGTAGAGAAGGTTAAGAAAATAAAGGGTTTTTTCCTCAGTATAGGCCCAGAATTAGAATTAAAATTTCCTTGAGAATGTTTAATTAAAAATAGACAACACAACTTTTAAGAAGTCTTAAAAGCCAAACTACCTCCCATCAGCCCTGGTACTTCAGAGCTTTGATGAATTATTAGACAGCAGCTAAATAACCCACAGAATGAAAAGAGAGGAAAAGAATTCCTTTTATTGAGGATATAAATAACTCAGAGCAGGGTGAATTCTCAGTAAATAAAAAGAAGGAAAGTCATGTTCAGGGCTGAAGGCTGTGGCTGGATTGTACAGCAAAATCTCCAGGAAATTTGTCATTTTGTGCATGGGAGATCCTGGAGAGCACCTCAAGCGCCAGGGGTGGAATTGTTTGGAGACCACTTTTCCAAAGGTAAGGGAAGAAATTATTAAAAAGGGAAAGGACCCTGACTTCTCCTTTTAAGTTGCATTCTCATTCCTTCAGTGAAAGGTCTGTCTGGGACTGTTTTGTTGGTTTTCCCTCCTCAATTTTATAGAGTGAAATATTTCAACCCTCAACATTCCCAGTTAGAGCCCTGACCCCAGGGGACACAGAACTGACCCCAGTCTGGGGATCAAAGACAATTTGGAAGCCAGAGTCACGTTCATTCCTTTTGTGGGAACATTCATCGCATCTGAAATTGCCTTTTCTTCATCCCACCCTCAATTCTTTGCCATCAGCACATCAGATCTTCAATAGCATTACCCAAATGGGGTTCCAGTACAACAAAATCAGGCAGCACCATCCATTCCAATAATTTTTCCTGAGGTATCAGGGTGTTGATTCATGTGCCCAAACAGCAGAGAAAATAAGGGTAAAAAATGAGCATGAAAGGGAAATTCCAAAAGGTACCAATATTAAAATCAAATATAAAAGTTACAGCACCATACCAACAAAATTAACAATTACAAAAGGGCAAAAAAGCACATTTTAACTTTGCAAAGAAACTAACTTCTCTGATTATGAAGTGATTGCTTTGTGTCAGACCAGGTGGTTTTCCTCCCCTTCCTCCCTCACAGTGGTGATTATTTCTGAGTGCATGGTGGAAAGTGAATGCAGAGCTGGGCTTTGAGAGCAGTCTGAAATGAGGATATCTGATCCAATAATCTGGAGATTTAGCCTCATCATGAAGGCTTCCTAATTGTACTCTCCTCAGACAGACCCGAATTAATTCTTGCCATTCATGCCCTGAAATGTATCTGAGCTGATACATTGATAATAATTTTCTTATCTCAGAGACAGACAGTTAGGGGGAGAGCCTGGGAAAATAAAGGGAAATGTTGAAGGTGATTATCATAATGAGAATGTTAATTAGCTCCATTTCAGACACCAATTGTTGGCACATGAATCAGCAAGCAACTCTCCAAGTGTTACCATAAGATTTTTCTATTTCTAATCTTTTCCTATTTCTAATCTTTTTCCATTTCTCTTGCTGTCATTATAGGCATGAGGATCCTTGCTGATAAGGAAAATAAAGTTGATTTCAGCAGCTGAAGAAAGTAGAGTTGAGAAAGACATGCATATTCTGTTTCTCTACTCCCTCAAATGGTTTCTATACATGACCAAGAGTACTTGGCAATCAGTGTAGTCAAAGGAAGGCAAAAATGTGAATTATTTCTTCTGTTCAATGGCCAGGGGATGTGGTACATACTTGAGCAAGGATTGTGCATGGTCAGCACCTGAAATCCAGATTTCAACCTCATCTGTGCGCTTTTATACAAAGCAAAAAGCAGAGGAAGAAACTTTCCTCCTTTTGTTTTCCCACATTTTTTATATCTTCTTTTTCCTGAGCTCTGCCTTCTTTGGACACCCCCAAAACCTCTCCTTTTAAAATTTGTTATAACAAGAAAATCACCCCCACACCAGGGTGCAGCTGAGGCTGATGCTCTAGAGAGAAAATGCCTTTTCCACTGCTCTGTGCTGAACAAGGACTTTGGGGGAATATTGGGGGAACATTGGCATTATTTTTGGGGGAATATTGGCATTATTTTTGGGGGAACATTGGCATTCTTTTTGGGGGAATATTGGCATTATTTTTCCAATCCACTTTGCAGTGTGGATTTGGTTTCTCTGAGCCCCACTCTTGGCGCTGCTCCCTCAGATCCCTGCCACCCATTCTGCTGTGAATGGTTCATGTCAGGAAAGGATAATTCTGTTATTATTCTGTTATTCTTCCCCTGTGTCTGATCTCCCTTGGCTGTCTCACATCAATTCCCTGTTTTGGGGGCAGGAGTTCTCTATTTTAATATCAGGTTAGAGATTCAACAAGCTGACATTTACTCCCACTGCCTCGACGAGTCATGAAATTCTCAAGTGCAGTCTGCAGGGACATCTCCCAGCACAGCAGCTTCCAGGGCCCAATTTAGGCTGTTTTCAGGAGCCAGGTTAGCCCTGTGCTAATTTGGGTTAGATGTTCCAGCAAATTTCCATGGGATGCATCAAGGGCTTGTTAAACTTTGATTAGTTACACCCACTTGTAACTCTGCCGACTCAAAGCTCATACAAATAACACAAGTGAATTTATCTTAAAAAAAAAAAATTAAAATCCTCAGATGGTCAAGCTGGTCATTATGAAGAAATTATTCATAAGTTTTTGGTTTTCAACTCCTGTTTCAACTCCTATTTAAATAATAGCAATTGCTGAATTTTTCTGGAAGTTTAAAAAAAAAATATGTGTAAGTACACATAGAATGATTAGTTTATTAATTAAATATATTTACCTAATACTTCCATGGCCAAGAATTTATATAGAGCTAAAATTAACAGCCTGGGCTTTTCAGAGCCATGAGAATAATCCATGTTTCCCTCACAGTCCTGTCTCAGGACGAAGCTTTATCTCCATGAACCTTCTGAATTTTTCTGGAAGTTTTAAAAAAAATTATGTATAAGAACACATATAATTATTCATTTATTGATAAAATATATTTACTTAATATTTCCATGGCTAGGAATCCATACAGAGCTAAAATTTACAACCTGGATTTTTCCTGGGCTTCCCCATCACTCTCTTCCCCGCAGCAGCAGCATTTCCATAGGAAAACAACTGCAATTAAAATATTATGTGAATCAACAGTAAAAGTCCGTGATTCTTAATACCATTATTCTCTTATTTATTCAATTTGTGAACTAGAGCAGCCCCTGCAAGCTGCATGGCTGGGGAATATGTAAACACAGACAAAAATTACGAAAGAGGTCTATAAATCCATAGTGACAAGTGTTTTATTCCTATAAATCAGGGTAAGGAACACATCCACCTACAAATATAAATCGCAGATGCTGAAGGACGTTAGAGCTTCACTAATCTATTAAATAAAGGTACAAAGTGCTCCATTTCTCTGGGAATGTTTATCTGCTGTTCTTGGGTGTGGGGTGTGTTCCCTCAGGGCTTGGACCATGCAGCCACACAACCCAAAGCCATGAAACCATCTGGTATCAGCCAAAGCTGATCATTCATTTGGGTTGTTGTGCTAATGGAAGCAGGGAGGATTTGCTCAGTGCTGGTACAGCCCTTAATAAAGTCTTTATCTTCCCTCAGAAGCAAGTTAAAACACCTGAGCTCTAACATTTCGAAGAACAAACTTTACGAAACAAGTTTGAATTATCTTATTAGGTTTTTTTGGTTTTTTTTTAAATTTATATTTGTGTACTTTTTTAAATCACCATATGCTGTCTGCATTAGGTGTTATTTCATCCTCACTCTTGGGCCCTTCCCACTGAAATTTGTTGTGACAGAGGATTAATATTTACTCTGATGCCTTGTGCAGGCTGCCCTGGAGCAGGGGCTGGGCAGAGTCCCAGAATAAAGCAGGGATTTATCCAAAGCATCTCCTCCATGGATCCACCTTGGGCAGCACCAGAGCCCAGCCAGGGCTGCACCCAAGATAACCCAAAATGGCCCCAAAATGCACGAGCGCTCCCGGGCTCTGTCCCTGGGATCAGTTCTGCTCCATTTGCACCTTGCAGTTCATTGTCCCATCCCAGCTTCAGCCCAGGCAGTCCCACCCTGCTTGTTTTTCTCTCTCCAGCCCACGGGGTTTGTGCTCCTGGGCTGAGATTTGGGTCATTTGTCCTTGGTGCCCAGCTGGAGCAGGAATTGTTTTGTCTTCCTGCTCTGTGCACACAGCTCACCATCCCAAAATGTGAAGCCCAGACCCACACACTAAAGCAGCACAGAACCTGAAAAAATATAAAAACTAAAGCTTAAAGCATCACCTCCCCAGTGTTTGCAGGCAGGGCCCAGATCCCCAGAGCTCTCCCTCAGACTGAGGGACACGGGGTGCTCAGGGGAATTGTTCCTGAGAGCAGTCACAAGCTGTTGCTCTAACAAGCAGCACACAGACAGCTTTTCCTCCTGCCCTTCCACAATCCCTCACGTCAGCTGGAATTACGAGTCCCACAAACCACCCTGTTTAAGCAGCCTATTTATAACTGCACGGGAATGTCTCAGGGCTCGGGCCTGGAACATAAATTCGCTGTTTTGCTTTGTTTCTCCTGTTTTTTGATTAAGGAAATGGTATGTCTTCAATGGATTTGATGTCACCTGTCAGATGTTCTTAGCAATTTATACGGTTTTCAGACATTACTCATGGTAATCATGATGGGTATTGTATTTATAACCATTTGTTATAAATGGCTTTCCCAATTAAAGCAATAAAAGCTCTTTCATTTTTATGTTCTATGGAGTCCTTTCTTTCCGCATTTGATTTTTACCCTTCATTTTTTCCATATTTGTTCATGGTTTTATTTTTTATTGTGTCAAGGAATCCATAATTCCTCATGGACCAGGTCCCTTCAGGCTACCCATTTCCATGGAATTTAGCTGCTACCTTTATTACCTTACCAGTGGAAGGTGCTGTGCCCAACAGAAGAACATGAGAAAAGTCCAGATTTCTAGAGTTAAGTTGCATTTTTCTTTAAAAGAAGCAATAAAATATGTAAATGCTGCTCTATCAGTCTAATCCCAAGCTCCATCTTGAGCTGCCTCTCATCATCCTCTTCCCCCTCTTCCTTTTGGTCACGTGGCCATTATTAAGATTTACATGTAAAGAGATGATTACATTTCTCAGTGAGAAGTGCCATTATTAAATCTATTTGAGTATTAATACAATGCCATCAGAAAAATTTTGGTATCTCTGTGAGGGAAAAGGTGAATTACAGGAAATGCAATTCATGTGTTGAGGGGCAGAAGAAACCAAAGTTTTTTTGAGATTTGTTTCCTTTGCAGCATTAGGTGACATCATTAAGAGGCACGGCCTGATCTCCGCAGCCATTCAAAATAAAGCCTGGAGTAAATGATTTTATTGTGAACAATTCTTTAAGCTCCAAAGAGGAATTTCCAGTGTAGATGGCTCTGAAAGGTCCAGGCCAGGCTGGAGAAGACACTTGGGCAGCCTGGTGATCCTCAATGTCCCTTCCAGCCCAAACCACCCCAGTGTTCTGTGGTGACTCTGTGACCATTTCACAGCTGGTATTTCTCACTCTCAGTCTTGTCCCAGCTCTGCTCTCTGCTCCCCTCAAGCCCTCAAACTGCTGCAGAATTGGTTGGAAGCCTCCCACCACAGGAAAGCACAACCACACTGATGTATTTCCAGAATAAAATAATATTTGAGATCTTAATGGTGGCCTGAGCACTTGGACCTCTGACAATCACCTGCAGATAACAGGAGAGCTGTGCTATTTCATTTTGGTGATTTATTAAGTAGCAAAAGACAAGCACTGGACTCCATCCTTTTACGAAGTAATTCCTGCTGCTGGAATTTGAGCTGAAGGATGGTTCCCTGGTAATTTGTAATGGCTTGGGAGACAGGGCTGCCTGAGCTGGGCAGGGCTGCAGATGAATCAGCAGCAGCTCCCCCAGGTGAAAATAGCTGTGTGTCTTTTAAATTTTTAATGGAGATTAACACTTTGTCACTGCAGTGCATCACTCAGTGTGGAGAAATGCTCTGTGCTGGGGAAGGAGACGGAGCTCTGAGCAGATCCAGTGACAAATCCCTGCCATAAAGCCTGTCCTTGTTTGAACCAGCACTTGCCTTTCCCAAATAAAGGCAGGCACATTCCCATGACAGAGGACATGGGATGGGTTTCCATTTATTTGTTAGTGGATGTATAAATCCGAAGGAGAAAGTTAATTAGACTCCCTGTGTGCAAGGCAGTGGAGTACACTCTGATTGCTAATTATTTTAATATAGGTAAACAGCTATTGACAGTACAAGTAATTTTCCCCCATCTCCAGTTAAGAGCCTGCCAGGTATCAGTCTAACAGCTCCGAGCGAACCCGAGGCAATTTAAATTATGGGTTTTAATCAATATGTAAATTGTTATTGTAGAGCCCATCCATGATAGCTCGCTGCAGCTGCCCCACCACTCCTCAGAGTGGCAGCTGCTGGCTCAGGTCAGGCTGGCATTGCTGCTCCTCAAGTTTCAGAGCTGACACTCCTTTACCTCCTCATTCCCTACTCAGAGCATCCCTTACTCAACAAAACCCCTCCCTGTGCTCCCCAAGCTCAGCCCTCCCTGTCTGTGGGTTTGAGGAGGGGGCTTTGGGGACACCAATGCTCACAAGTGCCTGATCACATTTATTTGCTTTTGGCATCGTCACCCAGAGGCAGTTCTGCCTCAGAGCTTTTGGAAATTCTTTCAGCTCATCTCTCCCAGCAGCCAGCTCACCTTGTATTGACCTCCAACTTTCAATTTACTCGTTACCTTAGCAATAATAACAAAAATTAATAACCACCCCAAGTTATTATCTTGTAATTTCCCGTACTACAGCCTTTAAGGCATAGCCTAATTTAAAACTGTCCAGTTCTCAGTGTTTTGTACTTAATATTTGAGATGTAGCAAATGATGGCTCATTTGTTCTTGCAATTCCGTCAAAAAGCTCTGCAATATCTTCCATTTTAGTGAGCTAGTTTCTCTTGTAGTTTAATTACCATGTTGTACATTTTCCTTTGGTGGAATTAGATTTAATGCTGATTTGGTGAATGATAGCTGAGATTATTTTCTTTTTTTATTTAGTTGTAAGTGTTCTTGAGAGCCATTCCTGATCCCCTCTGATATACTCAGAAGTGGAAAACAGAGAGGTCCTCCAACATTGCTTCCTTCCAGCTGGCCTCAAAAACATATTTCTCTAAACCATGACTAAAAATTTATAGTTTGGATCAACTTTGGATTAAGCAAGGCCAAAAAAAAATAAATATGGTTTGCTTGCAGCAATTAATATTTTCCCCTCCTTCTAGAGACCTGCAGAAAGAAGCATAAAGTAATTTGTCATATTTTTCAGCCCCAAAGGTGTCCAAACTGCTTGGTAAAGTAAAGGATAAATACAAAAACCACTCCAGAAGAGGGTAAGAGGCAGAGAAATTAGCAAAAAATCAGTCTGAGAAGAAACACAGAGCAAGAAGCGCAGTGGGCAGAGGAAGAGCCTCTCCATCAGCCTGAAGGTCCCTGTTTTGTTGTGCAGGGCTGTCCTGGGGCAGCCGCAGGGACAAGTTTGGGTGGGTGAATGTCTTGGCACCCAGCCCTGGCCCTGGGCACAGCAAAGGGGCCACTCAGGACCCGCACAAGTCCCACCTGGGCCGTGGTTGGCACTGGAGGGGATCCACGACCCAACGTGGAACATTTTGGAATCCCTCCATCAACCACCGCCCCACTTTCAGAAAATTTGGTGAATTGTTGTATTTTTTACCCAACTCCTGCCTGTCCCAGCCCGTCAGACGTGGTTTGTGCTGGGTTCTGTTGGGTTTGCCCTCATGGGCTGCCCTGGGCCCACTCACCTGCCACCTCCATGAGCTGCTGGTCACTCCCTGCAGGGCTGGCCTTCAGTCCCTACACCTCCCCTTCCATTTGAAGCATATTCCTGAGCATTGACCATTTTTGGGAAAAAAATTACTTGAAACCACCAAAAAAATATCTCCTTAAAATGAATTTTCCGTAATACCGTGCTCTTGTGGCCCCCTGCTCTTCTGCAACTGAAACTGCACAGAATTCACCACAAACACAGAAACTGGCTCTTCTTTACCCCTGAAACACCCAGAATGCTTTGGGCAGGAAAAAAATAAATAAGATTAACATTGTGAAAAGTTTCAGTTCTTTGGCTTAGTTTCGAGAGGCCGATTCCGTCGGGATCTGTGGACAGTTATTTTTATGCATTCATTGCTCATTGACCAGGATAATCAAATAGAATATTCCATTTGCTTCCTGCTGTTTAAGTGCCTAATTCAGAGCTAATTGAAGTCAATGGGCAGATATTCACAGGCTTTAATGGACCAGCCATAATCTTATGTCTACCCTTGTTGTGTGAGTTATTTTATTTATCCTAATTATTTTCATCTTCCCATGCATGCACGACCAATTATTTATTTTATGTGCCTAATCATCATCTGTAAGTGGAAGTATTTTAAAGTAGTTATTAAAAGGTATTTCAAGGCACATATTTGCACAGACCTGTGGCTGTGATAATGGCATAGAAAGAGATTTTAACACATTATTGCTTTGGTACCCACGATAACAGTTATCGCTATAAAAATGAGTTTAAGTGACAAGGGTTTTTTGTTACTGCAGCTCCCTGGGCAGAACTTGAGCCCCTAATGTGATTATACTAACAATCTATACATATTTATGCCCTAATGGCACAACTCTTCAGCTGCTGGGAGCAGAATATAGCCTGAAAAAGAGCCAAAGTTTGAGATCCCTGGAAGAAAAAATGTTTTGGACTGTCTCATTAGTGTTTCCCAGGAAAAACAAACAAAAACCCAAATAAAACAACGTAAAAAACCCACACACACACAAAAAAAAATATCCCAACCACGCAGTGAAAAACAAATGAACAAAACAAAGCAAAACAAATACAAAAGGAAAAAAAAAAACAACCAAATCAAACACAACGGAACAATCCTTCAAAACCACAAAAGAAAAACCTATATGTCAAAACCTATGGTTGTTTCTCTGGATATTAAAGCATTTGCATTTAAAAATAAAATTTAAAAAATCCCCACACATATTTTTCAGCTTTTCAAGCTGAGATAGGGAATGGAATCAATACATTTTGTGAATGCTGATGGCTCTGAAGTTGGAATAATTCTGGAAACACGACGTGAATCAGGAAAACCAATGGCATGCACTAATAATTCATATTCCCTTCTGTTTTCTCAGCTTTTGAGCATTCCTTAAGTCCCCAGGGTGCTGCAAAGTCTCACATCACTTGTTTTGAAAGTTTGGATATTGTGTGACAAATTACAACCTGCCTTTTTCACCTTTCTCAGAGGTTTCTTTTGGTGGGGTTACATTTTCAGGAACATCTGCATGTGCTGTAAAAAATCCTGTTATGAGCCATATTAACCAGGAGAAAACAAAATCCTGCTCAGTTCAGTTTTGTTGTTGGATCCCACCTGGATTAAAGACAGGTCAGCCTCAAGTGTTTGGGAAAATTTGATTTTCTCCAGCCACACCACCAGCAGAGAATCCAAGCACACAATTACCATTCCATACACACAATATTTGGATACTTAATAGTGCATTAAGCAAGTTACACTGAATGCTTTGATATAATTTAATCTCGCTGTGTGTCAATATTTAGCTCCTAATTAATAGCATATTTACTTCTCTGCCATACATTGGTGTGCCAATTAGGAGCTTAAACACCTTCCCCAGCTCAGTGCTTGCCATGGAAATTAAACACACTGAGCTCAACCTGTCTGTGGTGGAACTTCATCAAAAACAAGGAAATTACTCCCAGAAAACCTTTTTTTTTTTTTTTTTTTATCCATTGCAAGGGTTAATGCAATCTGAAGCTATATTTTGGATAATATTTTCCTTCTGTGGTGGGGTTGCTTTGATGGGTGTTGTACATCCCCAGAAAACACAGACCTGCATCAAGAGGACTTGAATTGCCACCTCTTCTTTCCCACACAAGGATTATTTCCAGTTCATCTCCCTTTCAGGTTTATTTGGGCAATAAATTTACAATTAACACAAGCCCATCAAGTACTACAAAAACTGAAATTGTGCCTGACGTGCTATTTTATTTTTGTTCCAGAACTGATTAATTAAGAGGTTTAGGCAGTCATTTTTCATCCAATATTTGAGGAAGAATTTTGACAGACCTACATTCAATTAAAGTGTCTTCCATCTCCTTTCACCTTTCCCCATTTAGCCCTTGGTCTCTGCAGAATAACTCTGTTATGCAGGGTCTGTGAAGAATTTATAAATATTCCAGTCTATCCTTGTTTCTGGAATCAGGATAGCAGAATTTCACCCTACAGATATTTTCTTTTGGGTTTTCAGTTTAGAAGAAATCCCAGTGCATTTTTGTCCTATCTATCTATCTATCTATCTATCTATCTATCTATCTACATATTATATATATAAAATTATATAATTTTATAATTTTAAAGTAGAAGATTTAGCAAAATACTAAACTTACATAAAGGTTTTTTTATATAGAATAATGCATAATTATATATTAATATATTTGTATGTAATTATATATATTATATAATATTACACCATAGTATTATAATATTATATATTATATATTATATATATAATATTATATATTATATATTATATATTATAAATATTGATATAATAGAAATAATAAAAAATAAATAATAAATAATAATAAAACTAATATAGTAAGTGTTAATAATATATAATAACATTGTAATGTTATATATTATATATATTATCTTATATATTATTTATATTACATATATATTATGTATATTAGAAAAATTTATATTGTTGCATTTATATTATTATGCTAATATAATATAATATAATATAATATAATATAATATAATATATACATTCATATTTATATTTTTCAATTCCACACTACAATAAATATAATACAATATTGGACATATTGTAAGCTATATAATTTATAACGAGCATCTATATTAAAATACAATATATTATGAAAATATAATATATTTACATATTTGCATTACATGAAATTCTGGTTCTATGTGAAATAACTGCCACACAAATATTCCTTAGTATCTCTGGCACCTTTTAATGTAACAGACTCTGTATTTAGTCAACATTAAATACCTGAAGTATTTTAAGACAGCAGATGAAAAAAATCCCCTGTTTAAAACTCTGTTAAATTTAAGACAAAAGTGCCTATGGGGCTATGTGCAAGGATGAATTTTAATTTCAAGAACAAATGTGCCACTCCTGCTCAGAAAATTTTCCCCAGAATGTTCAAACTTATATTCCATGTTCGGTTTTTTCACAGCTTGCCTTGTTGGGGATGATCAGTAAATGAAGCAGAAAACTAAGAAAAGGGGAAGATTATTCTTTTGTGATGAAGCCATTAGACAGAGACTGAGAGAAGCTATTTTTGACGGAAATACTCATGAGGCTGACAAACATTAATTTTCTACTTTATTTTGCCTGTTTAGTATTGAACTTTTGCCTCTTCTTTTTTTCCCCAGAACATCTGATTGACTCACCCCATTTTCAGTTTGAATGGAGTTACATGTCATGATTGCTTGCAGGTTTTAATTCATTTTCCATTCTACTTAACAAAGCTATTTAAACACCTAGAAACTTGAATTAATAAATTTTTGTCTCTATTAGTTGCTCCCCTACCCATCACCTCTCATTCACCTGGCTGATTCATTGTTTTACTGTTGTTGGTATTTACTTTACATACAAGCTGATTTTTGCCATTTTTACAATATCAAATATAAATCTAATTATCGCCTCTACCATTTTCCAGACTTTCTCCCAAAAATATTTAATTTAAATATTTAATTGAGTCACACTCCTGTTGTTTTACCCATTTTGGATTGACTGGCTCTATTTGGAATCATGGACGAGTTTTGCTTTGAAGAATGGAGAAGATTTTTTGCCATTCAAATGGGGCAGTTGAAATGTTGGCTGGAAAACAGAGCAGAAATGAGCTGAGGTTCTCTCCTTGTGTTTCTGTGGATGGTTTGTGCCCTCCTTGCAGGATAAATAATGAACCAGGGCTAAACTGAGTCATAACAAGGCTCAGCTTAACAGCCCACACGTGATTAAAGGGCGACACGAAACTCTCAGGCTCATAATTGTTATTAATCTGGTTAAAACAATTTGTTACTCAGAGCTCAAGGGTGAAACTCTGACTTTTTCTGCTGCTTCGTGCAGTGATTAATTTCCTCCTATATGCAATAAAATGATAAATAACCCAGAATGTTTCTTTTCCAATGGAGGCATTAAGGCTGTCAGTCATTCACCATTTTTATGGCAGAACTTGAAATCAAGTTCATTCTTATGTTTGTTGTTTAATAAGAAAATTGATCAAGGTGATAAAAGGGGATAAAAATGATAAAAAGGAGATGTTTCCGAGCTGTACTTCACTGGTAACAAATGCTGTCTCTTAAAATTTTATATTGAATTTCCCAGAGCCACAAGGTAAATCAGGCAACTTGCTCCTTAGTGCTTTGAAACATTTACATCAAATAAAAAGGTAAAGGCAAATCAAGAATGAAATTAATTATAAAATATTCACCTTGAATGTATACAGCTTTTATAGACAGTCTGTTCTGAGGCATTTTTTGGGGCTGGTTCTCTCAGAAACACAACTGGAAAATATTGCAGGAGTGAGGAGAATTTCTGCCCCAGTGTCTACTGTGGGGGAATCTGACAATATTCTGAATTTACACAAAATTACAATCAAAACCAAGGCAGGAACTTCTGCACTGAACACAGATAATTACACCACTTTATTTAATATAGTTGCCATTAATGTTATTAAGATCACTAATGCTAATCAGTTTGGAATTTGCATGAAAATACCAGCATTCATTCTACACTGAATGTTATTCCAAATTTTGTTATTGGAGTTTGGCCTCAATGGAAATTGAAAGACACACAGAGTCTTCAGAATCTTATTTCAAAATTTATTTACCTGTAAATTCAAATGGTTCTCATGTAAATGAGATTAAAGTGCTTGGGAAGGAGGGAACTGAAAGAATGCCTTGTTTTTTCTGCTTTACATAAAGAGAAATAAAAAAATATATTTACATTAAAATAATTTCTATAAAATATAAATAATTAGAAAATTAAACAATTTACATGTTAATATATTATAATATATTATAGTAATGATATAATAATATAATTACAAATATATTATGATATATAAAATTATATTGTAATATATAATGTGGACTATATAATAATATATAAATAAATAACACATAATAATATAAACTTTCTATTATTATATAATATTTATTGTCATAAATACCTTTATTATAGCTATAATTCATTAATAACATTTATATAATTTTGGATAATAAAAATTATAAACTATTTCTATAAAAATGCCTTGCTTTGTGTATTTATATAAATATATCCAAAGTGGGAGCTGAGTTGTGCACAGGGCTTAAGCTGAGCTGGATGAGAAGAACCACCAGGCCCTTTTATGCCAAGATCACAGAATTTTAATGCCAAAATCTCAGAATCCCAGGGTTATGGGATGGTCTGGGTTGGAAAGGACCCTAAAGTTTATCCCATTCCCATGGCAGGAACACCTTCCACTGTCCCAGGGCTTGCTCCCAGCCCTGTCCAGCCTGGCCCTGGATATTTCCAGGCAATGAGCTGTCTTTATTTTCTGGCTTCTTTCTGCCACTCTGGCTGTACAAAACAACCACAGACTTAATTGAGCAATTAAGGGAAAATAATGAGGTGTTCTTTTGTCTGCTCAGGCCAGCAGCACATCCCAAAATCTGAGCGGTGACACGGCCACAGAGAGTTTTGTGGTCTCCCTCATGTCCCAGGGATGTCTCATCTGCATCCCACAGGGATGCAGGCAGGGCTATGTGGTTTGAAAGAGCAAAGATGGAATTCTGTGGACATTTACTCCCAAACACAAGCACAGCATTTGCTGGGGGTACAAAGGGAACAGTGCATTAAAACTTCTCATTTTTGTTGTTGAAAAGCCATTTCAACACTTTATTTTAAACTTTGCAGACTCTACTTTTATTTCAGCCAGGTGCTGGGTGCTTTGGCAAACCTGCTAATTCAAGGAAACACTCAGGAGTGCAAGTCCCACTGTAAATCCTCGTGGTAATGAAGATCAAATTGACAGCCTTTTCTGTCTCATTGCTCTGCTTGGAGCTGCAAAGGGTTCTTGAGCTGCTGCTGCTGGTGATTAAATTTGCTTTCTGTCACGCAATTACATTTTTAAAATTCTGTTCAGTAAAATATTTCTGACTCCATTACAATAAATTGAACCCGGTGTCACACGGACACATGAGTCACATTAACAACTCTGCTGCTGCTGCCTGTTGATGAGCTTCCAGCAGCAAATGGGGGCTTGCATGGAGCTTTTCTCCTTCTCCTTCAGAGCTACAGCCATCCCCAAATTGTGAAAATAAAACTGCTATAAAATAGTTAAAAATTAAGGTGTTGCAGGTGATGTGCTAGGCCTTGGCTCGTTGCTGTTGTCAGAGCGCAGATTTGCTCTTTAGCTGTCACTGAAATGTTTGACATCTGTCACAAAGGACCCAGTGGCTCCTTAAACATCTCTTAGGCTGCTCTTTTTTGCTCTGACAAGCTGCTGCTACCAGGAACACGTCTCTAACCATGAGGAGAAGGTGGGAAATGAAGGGAAATGCCCCAAATATACCCAACAAACCATCTGACTAAACCTGCTGGTGGGTGTTAAAATCAAGAATATCAAAACAGAGCCCCAGCACCTGCTCTGTGTGGTTAAATGACAAGGATCACACCCAACCCCTCCCTCATTTGCTCCATCTGACATTTTCCTTTGCAAAAGACAGATGCTCAATTAGAAAAATAAATTGTTTTATTCATAATCAAGAAAATGTCTACCTATTGGTAGGTTTGAATTAATTTTTATTTTTCCTTTATCTTGTTGAGCTATTTAAACTGTTAATGTACTGAACTTAACTAGCTTCAAATTTTTCTTCATTTACAGTAATTTGTCTGATCAGAGTCAATATAAAGATAGTAAATATAACATATAGGGGAAACATGTAAGGTTAGCAGGTGGAAAAAATTCAGGCTACATATGAACCCAAGTGGTTCTTAGAAAAAACTCACCTGGAAGTAATTTAGCACCAAGGTCTGCAGAATGCAATAATGCATTGTTATAATTATATTTATTTTCTGACCACAGTCTTTTCCTGCAAAGATCATTACAAAAGTTATCAGCTTCTTATTCATCCCTTTCTACATTTAGTGGGTCTCTTTCAGAAGATTCAAAATTTTTGGTTTTGTAGATTTTTCATTCAGAATGAAAGTTTAAAATTTAGATTCATGCTTATAAATTCATTTTAGATCATTTTCTGACTGTGCAGTTGTCAGAAGGGAGGTAAATTTAAAAAAATTAATACTTGCTCTGAGTCACACAAATTTACACCAACAAACAGATTTTTTTCCGTAGTATGACTGTTCAGATATTCTATTCCTTTATCATAATCAAAACAAAGGCAGGCTTTTAATTCCTTCAATGAGATGAATCTTAGCAGGGAAAAGTTAAAGTGGGATAATGCAACAGAGCTGAATTAAAAAAGAAGAAAAAAAAATCCCTTTTCCTCCAAACCAAACCAAATTTTTTCCCACTCTTTACATTGTTTTTGTGGATGGCACAGAGAGGGGAAATTTTCCTGCTTGTTTTTGTGAATTTATGCCCCATAAATTCACAGAAACAAACCAAGAAGTTTTTTCTGGAGCCTGATTCCCCCCAGAGGTGAGGATGTGACCTGGCAGCTGTTCCTGCCCCCTGCCTGTGCATTACTCCTCTCTTAATGACCTTTCAGAAGTGCAGAACAGCTAAAGTTTCTTTATCCAATTATTACTTGCAATATTCAAGTCATTTCTGTGTGAACAGTATTAAATCCTTCGAGCATCTGCCCTTTTGTGTTAAATGAATTTAATCAACCCTACTTTGACTAAAATGGATTTTTTGATTAGAGGCAAGATTGCTGAAAGCAGTTATTTATTTATTTTTATAGCCACAAATTATTTACTCTGCAATCCTAACATTTATTTTTTATGGGCCTGAATAATGAAAGACTAGAGATGGTGTTTGAGGGGAGAGAGATAGTTCATGTCTGCAAATCAAGTCATGGTCTCTGATGTCAGAGATTGATCAAGTATAAATATTGAACAAATGGGAAACTTCTGAATAAAAAACCTGAAGTGAATAAAAGTTATAGATACAACATCAACGAGTTAACTCCAGGAGAAATTTTATTTTTTCCTTTTTCAGTGGTCTGATGTATGACATGACTGGTACCTAAATCAGGAGAAGTGGACAAATCATTGCCACAACCTAACTCTGAGTGTGATTTAAAAGGAAAGAGTTTATACACACAGATATTTGAAATCAAGTAGTCAAATGAAGGCAGCCTGGTTTTAAGAGCACAGATTTAATAGAATTTCCCACAAGAATTTCATGACAAAACCGAAAATTCTGTAAGCATCTCCTTGCTGCCAACATGCAAACTTTGAGAGGAAAATGTCTTTTATTTTTATGTAACATGAAAAATGCTGCAAATCTTTACCAGACCAGTGGTCAGACAGGTCAGAAGGGAAAGAAGAGCTAAAAATAAATCCATACAAAACCATGAACATTTGGCCACTTCCAAAACAAAAAACAAAAGGAATTAAAATTCTTTAGCGCTTCAAAATCAGCTTTCCATAGACAATTTCCTCAGTTATATAATTCATGACTGAACTGTCTTGAAAACTTTTCACTTCAAAAAAATCTGAATAGTCTGCCTTCTGAACAATGCTTTTGAACTGCCAATATGGGAAATAATCCCAGCGTGTTTTCCGTGGGGGAGAGGGAATCGTGGGCTTTGTTCTCCCACTGAACCAGCAGAAGCTTTGCCCTGGACTTCAATGGAAGGAAGAGGAGATTTTGTGCCTTTAAAGAGCATCAAAGTGGACACCACACAATGCACAGATGCACCAGGAAGGGGTTTTGTGCTGTAAATCACTAAATCTAGGCCAGAGTTGGGGAGTGATTTCCAATTCCGTTTCATTTCTCGGCATCTCCCACTCTCTGCTCCTGCATAATGAGGGGATGGAGCCGAAGTTGCCTCCGTCACTTTGTGAGCTGACATCCCTCCTAAGATGTATTATGTATACAAATGATGATACTTAAGGAAACTTTTTGTTCTGAGGAAATCTCATCAAAATGAAGTCCTTTTCACATGAAATAATTAGCCATGCCATTTGATGTTGGAGAAAACACAACTCGGCTTTGGTGGAACCATTGCCATGTCTTTAATGCCTAAGGATTTATATGCATTGGGGTTTGGAAAAATTCAGCTTTTAAAGCTTTTGAACTTCATTTTTGAAGGTTCCTCAACAAGTTCGCGGGGTTTTTATCAAGCAAAGTTATTGATGAATCTGATTCTGTCTTAAGATACCAACTGGCAGAGGCTTTGCAGAGAGAATGGGCCAGAAATCCATCAGGAAAAAGAAGAATTTCTGTGGGAGTTTCATGGACAAAGCACCTGGGATCTAAGCAGCCAAATTTTTGGGGTGAGGGTCTCATTTTTTTCCTTATTACCACAAATTCCCATAAAGTTCTGTGCATCCATAAGAGATTGGAGTTTTACTCTGCACCATGGGTCTGAATTTGAATCTCATAATCCAAACCTATCCCAGAGCATTGTGTACACCAAGGAACTGGAAACTGGGGACAGAAGAGGAATAGATTTTCTTGTTGGGCTTTAAGGACACGAAACCATATGTAGGGTGCTTGGGCAAAGGTGAACAGCTGAACAAAACAATTTAATAATGAACTGTGTTTATTGACTTAATTTGTTCAGTGGTTTCTAAAGGGCTCATCCTGAAACCTCTCATTGAGTTCTCAGTACTCCTGGAACCACCTTTTTCACTTAGGCTGATAAAACTGTCACATTTTGGGTGTTTTATTCAGCTCCATTTCCAGAGGGGAAGTCAAACACTCAATCCCAGCTGCCCTTGGAGCAGGGAATTTACACGCCCTGTTGCTTTGTGATGGCTGTGTTGTCAAAATAAATGACTCCAGCATTGTGAGCGTATTTCAACACCAGAATAAATTCATTGTGTGTGGTTAACGTCGCAGCAATCCGAAATCCTCACAGGAAATACAGGGGAGAAGCTCTGAGAGGACAGGAATGTTTTTCTAGGTTGGGTGGGACATGGAATCATAGATCCACATAAGGGTTTGGGTTGGAAGGGACGTTAAAAATCATCCCATTCCAACCCTTCCCATGGACAAGGACATCTTCCCCTGTCCCAGGGTGCTCCAAGCCCTGTCCAGCCTGGATTTGGACACTTTTAGGGATCCAGGGGCAGCCACAGCTGCTCTGGGCACCCTGAGATGTTACTGGTCAGGAAAAACACTTTATAATTTATTTTTTCCTGTTTAGCAGCCACAGATACCTGAACTCAGAATAGACACAGAGTTTATTTTCTCTTTAAATGTATTTAAAATAAAAAATACCCCAGACTCATGTGTAGAGGGGTCAGCAGGTGTCTGACATCTCTCAAGAGAGGTTCCTGAACCACAGAAGGCTCAGACTGATCCCAATCTCCATCTCCTGGTCCTGCAGCACGTGGGAAGAACAAGGAAATCAGAATTTCCCAAGGCCACAGCTTGCTTTATGTATGTCTTGCAAATATACCTCAGATCTTCTTTTGACTTTTCAGAAGCTCTGTGAACAGTCTTTTCTCTAAAGCCATCCGTTATTAAAAGGTCAAGAAAATGTAGCAGTCCTAGGGAAAGAGATCAATTAGGAATGCGTGCTGGTGAGCTGATTAAGTTTTAAAAGCCCTTCATGCTAAAATAACATCTTTGAGATAATGTATGCCATTGCACCCACCAGCCTGCCTTCAGTCTGTAGTGCTTCTGTGAACTTTTGAAAAGGTTCTTCAAGAAAAGAAAACAGTTAAACCCTTTGAATTGCAATAAATCAAAACTCTAATGAAGAAATTAAACTGGAGGAAGCACAGTTTCTTGTGCCAGGCTCTCATCAGTATTTTCCATGCAGATGTTATGCTAACACCAGGATGCTGTTCTTTGGAATGCTTTAATTTCTTCTCACACGCTCTCAGGAGTTCCTGCTATCATCCAAGACCTCAGTTTATCAAGGTGATTAAGCTTGTGACTGATTTGATTGATCTGTGCCACAGTAGATATTCACATTTTTAAGAGACTGAGGATCCAGGCTATTAGCCAACAAACCCAAACAAAAAAAAAAGAAAATATCATCCAACCTCAAAATTAAGTTTGGGTCTAAATTTACCTTCTTGGATACAGCCAAAGAAATAAAAGAAAGAAAAATCCCACCCAAACCCAAAATCAAGTCTGGGCCTGTATTTCTCTTCTTGGACAAAGCCATGGGCCTTATCCATGGGCTGGTTTTAAACTTACTGAGAGAAGAATTCCCAGTAATAACAGCAGGGTTTGTATCCAGACCCTAATCCTTCTCTCTAATTACAGTGTGTAGGAAAAGTACCAGGAGGTACAAACACAAAGGAATTTGGTGCAATAAAATCCACGTACAATTTTTCCTCTAGTTGCTACATGACTCCATAATATTTTCTTGTTTCTCTCAAAAACCTTTTTGTGCTTTCCCAGCTGAGAGCAAAGATAGAGGAAATCAATGCAAAAGCAGAGTTTCTGCTGATATTTAATGGGGTAAACAATCTATTCTAAACTCTTCTTAACAGACAGCTCCTCTGAGATGTACTTGGCAGATGCTTCTCAATCCAGATAAAATAGATCCCATTATCTTCTTTTCGTGTGGTAGTCACTTGGCTCCTCAAAGATTCATATCTCTTCTCATTTGGAAATTCTTTATTCTACAGGGAAATGGCTTTTCTCAGAGAAGCAGGTACAGAAGAGCTCTGACAAAAGAATGACTCAAAGGGAATTAATACCTTCCACACCTGAGGGGGGGTTTGTGTCAGCTTCACCTAGTCAGAAACTGAGGATCTCCTGCCCAGATTTATTAAAATTCCACACTATTTTTAATTATTCTATTTCTTTGTTAGGACCAAAGCTTTGCTGCGTGTCAGTGAGATAGGGCATCTGAGTCAATGCTGTGAGAAACGTTAGGAGATGACTGAATTAAAGATTTTTTAAAAGAAGAATACAAATCACAAATTGAACAACTGGGATCAAACTGAAATATTAGTGGAAAGTGGAGGTGAAGCTTGTTTCCAGTGGCACATCTACTGAAGGAAATTGTTCTGTCTGCCAGAGTTGTTTTTCCTGGCAGCTTTTTTCTGCTCGTTTTTATTTAAGAACTCCAAACATATTGATGATAAAAATTATAATTTGTAACGAAACCAGCAGCTCACTGACCGTTCTCAAGACTGAGATTTACCTCATTCACATCATCTGCATCCGAGTTTCCAAACCAGCTCGGACTCCTGAACCATTCCCTAATTCTGTGGCTTCCACAGGAACCTTTTCTCCAAGGTTAAGCTCGTGTTTATGTGAATTCTTAAAAACTCAGATGTTTTCCAGAATAATTTGCTACAGTATTTGGAATTAGGCACCAGCATGGAGTAACCCACAGGTTCTAACTCCTGCAAATGTGCAAATGCAGCCCCAGCTGGTGCCAAATGGATTATGGATGCCTATCTGGGATATCTAATCCTGAAAGCTTGTCCTTGGGGAGCTCAGACAAGCATAAAGCCATATTAATAACTTTCTATCATCTTTCAGAGATGAAAACTTGAAGAGGCAAAATAAGAAAAAGGGACCTGAAGCGTTCAAGAAACGCTTTAAAAGCAAGATTAGGAATGACAGGTTATTCTCAGGATTGTCTGTCAGCTCTCTGGAGGATGTTCTGTCTTCTGCTGTTCATAAAAGTTAAAGGGCTGTAAATGGAAGGTTGAGAACAGGGTTTCCATCCTTGGGCTGTGTAAATCAGGAGTAACTCCAGTTTATGAACCTCTTAAAAAAAAAACCAAACAAAACTCAACAATCCAACAAAAAAAACCTCAAATAAAAACTCAAAAACAACAACAACAACAAAAAGAAACCCCAAAAAACCAAAAAACACAGCAAAAACCCCAACCAACCAAACAAAAAAAATCCACAAAAAGAAAGAAAAGCAAACAAATAAAACCTAATAAAAAAAAAAAGAAACCAAAAACCGCAAAACACCAAACCATACCAAAACAAACAAACAAAAAAAAAAAAAAAACAAAAAAAAAAAAACCACCAAAGGGGGGGAATTTTCAATTTAACTCTAGAATAAAAAATAGAAGGTTGCTGCTCAGTAGAAATCATATCTAATAGAAATATCCCTTCAAACCTTGGTTACTCCTGGGATGCTCCACATATCAGGAGTTTAACTCCAAATCTTGGTGCATTATTTATTGCCAAAATATTAAACAGCGTCCCCCACTATTTGTTCAGGCTCCCAACCCCTGTGTCAGAGCAGCTGTGTCTCTTCAGAAGTTCATCAAGCTGTGCAAATTATGAAGATTTTCATATTTTAATGGCAAGCCCTTCATTTCAGGAAATGGAACACAGTTATTTCCTCCGTGCAGAACTTCAGAAACAATTACCTTTCAGGAGTGGACACTGCTGCAGATTGAGGCTGTCAGAATTGCCTGTGCAGCCTCTTGCTGTAATGGATGCGATATTCACACCCTAATTTCCATAAAAATAGGTTTTACAGAGTAACTGTTCTGGGATTTATTAGATTTTCCTGCAAAGCATTATAATTATCTCATACATCAACCATAACTAGTGCTTGTTATAAATGCCAGTTGCAATCATTCCCTGATTTTGTTGATGCTCTAAGAATATTGGAGTTATACTTCAGTTTATTGGGAGAAGAAATTAGTTCATGTGATTACAAACTGTGCATTCACTTCATTGTATTTAAATTAATGACAAACTTCAAACTCTTCATCATCTGAAGTTTCATTGACGCAAAAACCATCACACATATTAAATGTATTAATTAAAAAGCTCGGGGCTTTTTTAACACCCATTATTTCAGAAGTGTTTGGGCAGCACAATCTTGAGTTTGGGAAAAATATAAAGCAAAAATATTCAAATTTTCCCACTTTTATGCAGACTGACAAGAAAATGTGCACACTAATTATGCTAAGCAGGAGTTTGGGCTAAATATCCTCCATGGGTCTCTCTGAATCTGAATTATCTTATCCTGAATTATCTTTATTATTAAAGATCATAATCTGTTCAATGTTCAGTCTCTGAAGGATTAGACAAAAATCCAGCTTGAATTTCAGTAAAAATCCCTGTGCTTTAAATAAAGGTGAAACACTTGTACAGCCCAGGAGTTCAAAGCTGGATTTTCAAAACCCAAACAGGAGAAACAGCTGCTCTACAAAAATGGATGGATTGCTTCCTTCTACCAATATCCTGAAATTTCAGATTGTTTTCATGTTTGGCAGAGAATTCAGAGATCTTTGCTTTTTTCTTCCTATGTAGATTATTTATCTGAATTTCTCACAGCTGATATTACTGGGTTTTCACAAATGTGAGTACCATTTCAAGACTGAAATGTTGGGTCTGACATTTAATCTGTTAGGCAATACTTACAGAAAAGTTACTCTTTTATTTTTTCTTTTTAAATTATATATTTTTATTTTGGTCAAAATATAAACATTTCATAAAATGGCTCGGGTTGGAAGTGATTTTAAAGATTATTTATTTCCAACCTCCTTGCCATTCAGGGCTGGGACTTTTGCAAATATTCTCTCTCCGATGTAAAAGTGTTTAAAAGTATTAGAAAAGGAAGGAAAAAAAGAATAATAATTCAAGAAGCTGGACCAAACCCAGCATCTGGTTTTGCTCAGTTTTACTGAGATCTTTGCACTGCTGGTGGGCGCTGCCCAGTTGCAGAGAGAGGGAAAAATCTCTTCACTGGGGCAGTGATCACGAATTGGAAAGGATTGGCAAAGAAAGCTTTGATGCCTCCACTGCAGGACTGAGGTTTGCCCTGCTTGAAGCAGGAAATTGAACTTCCACCCTTCCAGAAATCTATTTCTGCCTTTTTTTTCCCCTTTTTCCTCTCCTTTGTTTAACTTTGATTATACATTATTCTATTTGAAATACCTTTAGGTTGATACAGTGAAAAGAAATTTCAGATTTAGCTGAATTTGTCTGGGTGACACCAAACCTCTGGGTGATAGAGTGTTCATCAGCTGCATTTCTTAAGTTCCTTCCCACAAATACAACAGAGATATTCTCATCTCATGAGGTAAATATGGGTTTTTTCCCCTGGAGGAAACAGGGATGGTGATCTCAGCCAGAACCACTGTCAGAAGCTGAGATTCACAACATTAGCACTTCCATTAAGCACAGAGCAGAAAGCAAAACAAGGTGGAGAGGAGAAGAGGCCATAACCTGGTTTGTGCTTCCACAAAGCAATTTATAAATACTACATTTCTCCCAGAAAAGAGAGGAGAGTTCTCGATAGTCTCAGAGGTAATTAGCCAGACAGGTTTTGGCACTTGATTGATTGCTTTTTGAAAAACATTAAAGCCCCCAGAGCTGCAACAAAGTTAAAAGCTTGGGTCTAGACATGAGGTCATCATTCTTCATTATCACTTTATGTGGAGAAATAAAGCAGCGATGCGCTTGTGATTGAAACCCGAGCACTTATTGATAGAACTGTGCACCATAAACCTGCTTTCCCCCTCTCTGCCTGCTAACAAATTATCCTATTTACCAGACAGCTCTTCCAGGTGCTTCCTAACAGGTTCCTCACTGCAGCCTGGAGCTGGCAAATTGAGCAAACAGGGGATGGGAGTTAAAGCCACGCTGGTGTGCCAGAGCTGATGGATTGTTATAAATCGTGCCCTTCCACAGTGCCCAAACACTCCTGGGCCGAGAGGGGCAGGCCTTGGGAGCCTGACGTGCGGTTATTTATGTTCCCCAGCATTGAGATCTCGCAAAAAGCACTACTGTTTCTGCAAGGAAACCTTCCAAGGCTGCCAAAGCCTTGGAGGGAGGAGCAGCAGTGATTCATGAGCTGATCTCCAGCCTGCTGCACCCATGGCCCTGCTGGCATCAGTGGCTTCACCATGGAAAAGCTTCTGCTGCGTTTCAGGTGGATGAAAAATACACCCATCAGTCATTTCTCACTAATGCACTGCACAGATCTCCCAGGACTGCAAAAAATGAGTGTAAACACCCCTGGTGACCAGGAGGATTTATAGAAAATATATTTCGAGGTTTATAGCAGGAATATTGTGATGCCACCTACATTTCTGGGTGTCTTTTACAACTTTAAAAGGTCTGGAACTGATAAGAGGTTTGTGAAGCCAGGAGATCCCAGTTGCACTGTAAGAGAGGTGCTGGAGGAGTCTCTCCTCTGCAAAATGCACAGAGATCCCAATGTAAGTATTCAGGGATTGAGATTCAATAAAAACTCCTCAGAAATATCTCAGGAAAGCTGATACTGCTGCAGACCAAGAGGAGAAATCACAGACTTCTTGCACTTCCTTTGTGCCCTGAATTTTGTCATCTGAGTTAGCCAAAGGATTGAAGTGTAGCTTTTGGTTGGATTAGCTAAAGGTGATTCTTCCCCTCCTGATTCATGCACAAAGTTTAATTTAAAAGGTGAAAAACCCCAAACTATCTACAGTGATGGCTGGCTTTGAAACCACTGGGTGAAAACCTAAATGGAAACCCTTTCACTACATTCACAATTGAAATAAATATAAATTAAAGATACAACCTGAACTTGGTGACTGCTGTTCCACAAGAGGGGATCATTCCAAGGAGTTTCTACCCACTCCAGATTTAGAAAATTGGAATATCTCAGAATGTCAGAGCTCATCACCTGCAGTGCTGCGACATTGATGTGACATTTGTTTGACAATATTGATATTAAAGCCGTAGTTCTGTGAAATATCGGAAGGGTGCTGCTCTCCAAGTGTTCTGTCTCAGATTTCCTCAGCGCCAAACCCGTGTGGTTTTTACTGCTGCCCTCTCATACAGTCACAAAACTCATGGACACGCCAATGAGAGTCAGAGCTAATGATGAACACCCCGATATATCCCCCACCCACAGAAAATTCATCCTTCTCACTTTTAAAACATTCCAGCTCCTAAATCAAATCCTGCTGTTGAACAGAACCCCTGCACCACAGCGTGGGTCTCAGAGACACAATTTCAGTTACATTTCCTTGCCCACAGTAGTTTGTACATGATTAGGCTGTTAAAAAATGCACCATTTTATCCTTATTGAGAATTTATTTATTATTTCCTAATAGTGTCAGTTGCTTCTTCACAGAATTCCCTCCTAAACCCCACTTCAAACCAACCACAATAACAAAAAATATCAAAAAAAAGAACAAAAACCCCCCAAACCTTCCCACATCCAGACATGACAAACTGGCTAGAAGTTGTTATTAAATATGGGAGTTGTCATTAAAAATGACAACTCTTTTAATAAATCAGTTGAAATTTTTCCTTCCACAAGAATCTTGGGATACTCACGAGTGGAAAGGCAGGGCTGGCCCAGTTCCTCAGGAAGGCAGAGATACAGCAGGTTTGATGGAGAGAGGAAGGAGTCAGCTTTTATTACATGAGAAGGGGAAAAAAAAAGCACCAAGGACTAAGGGAGAGAAAAATCCATAGCTGTATTTTCTGTGAAAAATTCGAATGACTGCTCCACTTTTAAATGTACTCACTACACCTATCAAAAGAAAATTAAGAATAAAAGTTACCTGAACATCTTGGGACTAGAAGTATTTAATTTCACAGCCCAGCCAGACTGATACTAATTCATATAAATCACAGCCCAGCTTAGCAGAGAAGCCATTTCCAGGGATTGCCAAGATATGTCTCTTTCAAACTTTTGAAAACACTATTTCACTGCTCACATAAAAGTGACTGGAGGAGCTGACTGAAAGTCCACAGGTTCCTTTGGCTGACTAAACCCCATTAATACATTGGGCCATTTGCTTTGGTGAAAGCCACGTTCTGGGCTCTGGACAGGAGGCTGATGGCTCTGTGGCTCTTCATATTTCACTTTATCACCTATTTTCTGCAAGTGGCAACAGCTGAGTGCCTGAGATTTGTTTCTGGATAAAACACACCATGAACAATTTCAGCTGCTCCCTGGATTTTCTTTGCTGCAGCCATCACAATAAACTGCGCTTGCAGTTCCCATCATTTCACCTTTTTCATTTTTTTGGCCACCTTTCCCTCCAATGGCCTGCAGTACATTCAGCTCATCTTGCAGTATTAATAACGCTTCCACCTTAATGCTAGCCTGCTTGTCAAATCAGAGAAGAAAAATAACTACATGGGCTTTAGGTTGATTAAAGATAGTAAAACTCCAAGTTACAAAGATGTGAGATCAATACTTGATGTGAAATCTGTGCTCTGTTAAATCCTGCTTCCAGCAAGGCTTTAAAAAGTCCATCTAAAGCCTGGCCCAGTGCAGGCTCTGCCCAGGTAGCTTTTGTCTCTAAATTTTAACACAAATTGGACAAGACATGTCCAATGCCTTGCACATATTTTAGTGTCTGCCTGGAGCCTGCATATGATTTATTCCGGGGAAGACAAGCCTTTCCCTCATCCTAAAAAGGGCGAGAGTCTCTTGGTGAGTGTCTAAGAGGAAATGCTCCAGAACTATTCAGAGGCAGATGGAAATTTGTATTTATTAATAGATCTGGGAAAAACAGGCGAGAAACATCAGTCAGGCGAGTTGTTTCAGGGGGAAAGGCAAAAAGCTGGAGAATGGGAACCCTATGGCCATTTTAGCCCTTTTTAAATACCTCTTTCCCTTGTAAAAGATCCTTCCATCTCTCCAACTCAGTCTGTGTTATATTATATATGAATATAAATATAAAATATATCAATACACATCATATATATTTACATAATATTATATTTATATATTCTATAAATATAACATATTATTTATGTATTATATAATATATAATATATAATATATAATATATAATATATAATATATAATATATAATATATAATATATAATATATAATATATAATATATAATATATAATGTATAATGTATAATATATAATATATAATATATAATATATAATATATATATTTATTTTTTATAGACAATAAAAAATTATCATTCAATTGCTTGTAAAACACCTTCAATAAATGGACATTTGCCTGATGTTATTATGACATATTCCAAGAGCTCCAGCAGGACCTTATTGGGATTATTATGCACAGTGCTATGGAAATGTCCCTACAGTGTAAGGCAAAGGGGTTGCCAAATATTATAATAATAATAATAATAATAATAATAATAATAATAATAATAATAATAATAATAATAATAATAATAATAATAATAATAATAATAGTAATAATAGTAATAATAATAATGATAATGATAATGATAATGATAATAATAATAATAATAATAATAATAATAATAATAATAATAATAATAATAAATGCTTCCTATTATTATAATAATTGTTGGTATCGATATTATTTTTAATGTTCTATGTAATGTTATTTATATTATTGTTATTGTTGATACTATTGTTATCTTGGTTAATCATGATAAATACCCTAAGTTCAAATTGTGACTGAGCTTGGCTATTCTACCCCAGTTCAGGTTTATCACCTCTGAAAGAAGCATAGAAGATAAAAAAGGAGGAAAAAGGAGGAAAAAGGAGGGGAAAATATCTTAAAAAAGGAGGAGAAAGCAGGAAAAATAAATCTTAACTCTTCTGGCAAACTGGTAAAACTGAGTTTTGCCAGGGAGGGGGGGGGGAAACAATAAAAATTGGATTTAATTGGTAATCAAAAAAAATTTTAAAAGTAATCAGCAAGTTGAGAAGTTTATTGAGATTTGGGGAAGACATCAGAAGATCTGTGTGGAAGGAATACACATTTTTGTGGGAAGAAGAACAAACGATTTGCAGTAAAAGCTGTCCTGCCTTGACCTAGGAGGGAACACTGGAGCTCGTAACAGCCAGTGAAGGAAGGGAGTTTACAAAACCTTTAACTACAGGACTCACTCAATTTAATGTTCTTATCTCCTGCTCTTATTTCTTTGCTCCCCAGAGGTGGCTGTGGAAACAGTCAGGATGGTTTCACTGTACAAGCACTATTTTTTAAAGATGCAGCATTTAATAAAACACCCTGGTTGCTTTCATGGCTATGGAAAAAAATGGAAAAGAAATCCCAGTTTTTCTCAGAGCTTCTGTCACAGAGGATCCTGGCTCAGATACACAAAATAATCTGGAGCAATTCCCTGCTATTCACAAATGCAGGTCTATTTTCAAAATTTAACTATCAGGCACTGAGGTTTTGTTTCCAAATTAATTTCCTAATGTAATTGCATTATAATAATTCAGTTTATTTTTTAATTTAAGTGATTCTCACTTTGTGTCACATAATTTTACTATTATGTATTTGAAATTATGCTGGGTCTTTCTCACTTATTCAGTTAAAAATGTGCAAAAGAATCCAGTGAATCACAGGTAAAATACTCAGATAAAATTAACTGCTCTTCATATGTAAAAAAACCTATTCTTAATGGGTAAAATTTGAGCTGAAAACCTGTTGAAATCTGACTGGAAGCAGTTGTCAGTTCGAAACATCTGAAACAATTAATTCCAAGCTTAATTTTATTTAACAATATTATGACCTAAAGCAGCTATTATTCCTAATTGTTTTACAATTTAACTATTCCTCGCTGCTCGTGCCTGGTTCTGTTAGCACAAAATCTGAAGCGAGATCATAATTGATTGAATTTCAAATGTCAGCCGTCTTTGTGGAGCAAACACCTCCTGCATAAGAACACATATTAATGAGAAGTTCCTTGCAGAAGGCACGGCTGAGGGGTTATTATTTATTTTGATTAGGAATTGAGTGTCTAAGAGGAGCTCCATTGTTCAGGTGATGATGGAGGGTGTGGATGGAGCCAGCGGGGTTTAACCGAGCCCAGCTCAACACACAAAGGGAAGCAGCGAGGAGCTGATTCCACCCCATCAAACCCAATGGAAGCCCTGGAGGAAAAGATGACAAAACACAGTGCACAGGCTCCCAGAGGGCAGAGCACAGATAACCAGGCCTGCCTGAAGCTGCCCAGGCAGAAATCTGGAGTTTGGTTCAGAGCTCTTCCCTTTTGAGGAGATGCTGCAGACCCAAACTGCCCTCTGAGGCTTTTCCTTGTCTTGCTGTCCCAGCAGCTCTGTCCTGCATTTCTGGGGGTAAACCCCCCAGTTTCACACTGGGCAGGGTGGGAATTCCAAAAGAGGAACAGCTGATAGAAAATAATTCAGAGGATCCAGGATGGTTTGGGTTGGAAGGGACATTAAAGCTCACCCAGCGCCACCCCTGCCATGGGAACACCTTCCACTGTCCCAGAGTGCTCCAAGGCACAGCCTGGCCTGGGACACTGAATAATTCAAGGAATTTATGGACTGAAATAGATGAACAATGAAATTAGGCACTGGCCAGAAGAACAGAAAGGATTTTTAAGAGGTTTCTTCCCTCTTGCATGTGCACCAAGTCACAGATGCACTAAATCTGCCTTAATGATTTATTATATCACAGCTCTTTGGGCTGGAGAATAATCTAATTAACTGCTCTGGCAAAAAAGGGTTGTCTCACAACCCAATAAAATAAAGCACCAAGATAAAAATAAAAATAAAAAAAAATAAATAAATCACCAAGAATTGGCCAGGAGGTCCAGCTGGTCCAGTGGAAGACATCCCTACCCATGGCAAGGGTGCATGAGATGGGCTTTTAAATCCCTTCAAAACCAAACCACTCTGTGACTCTATGAATTCATATTTATTAAACAAACCAAACCAAAAAACCACGAGCAAACCCACCAGTGTGAGACAATAATATGATAACATCCCAGAGTAGCTCTGGTGAGAATCTGTAAACATTTAGACATCCCCTATCAAAGCCTTTTTGCCTGTAAGAAATACTTCAAAGGGAAGTGGGGAGTTTTATGCATAATGTGAATGTATTTATTTATTTCACAGTAATAAAAGTATGATTCGAGCGGAAAACAAATGTGAGAGAGGATTTTAGAAAGCATCTACAAGGTAATTTTAGAACCATTTTGCCTCAAGCATTAAGAATTAAGAAGGCTGAAAAAAAGCAGGAGATTGTTGGTTTCATCACCCTCTTCCCTTGCAAAGGGCTGTAAAAAATGAGAGCTATTGAAGAATATTGAATTTCCAACACATAATGTATCATGCATCAGAATGTTATTGCATTTTCCAGCATAATTATAAATCTGAAACCAGGAATATATTGAGATATCTGAGCCAAGTGGAGTCCCCGCCTGATCCCATCAGTGGGATGTCTTTAAAAATTACAAGTCTTAATTAACAAAATTATTGTAGCTTGCCTGCAAGGTGACTTCCAACATGATTGGAAGATTGAGAACCCCTCACCTTTTACTGATGCAAAGATTTTTTTTTCCTTAATTTTTTTTCCTCCATCTCTTGCACCTTGAATTTTTGGAATGATGATGCAAGGAGAAATAAAGGGAAAAGAGGCTGATCTCAAAAATCAGAAAATGTAAGAAGAGTTTGGACATCAGTTTGATTTTAAATTAAGACATTTTAGAGGATTTGAGATTCCTTTTTTTTAAGAGCCTGAACACAGCAAGAAAGTTTCTAGCACATTTGTTACAAATAAGTCAACTTTTAAAATAACAATTTGTTTTAAGCCAGGGACTTTGTGTTACTTGTTAACCTGCACTAATTGGCCTCTGCATCAATTAATGTTGCTGACATCCATTAACTAGTTATGAAATATTTTTGAAGCATTTGGGGTGAAAATATTAATAGAAAATTATCTGACGTGCCAGAAATAGTGCAGGTTTTTTGGAGCTATCTGACAGACTGAATCATCTCTGATGCACACCAAGGACTTATCAAAAGCCCTAAAATTATCTTGCACTTCCCTGACTTAAAATCCCCCAAAACAGGAGAGAACTCACACCAAAATTGAAACCTTCCTTTCAGATTCCTGACTGACACAAAGCTGATTTCTGATCTTCCCTGGGTACAAAATTGGTGCTGAGGACTGGTGTGAATTGTGGAGGTGGAGAGAAAATTTGGGGCAGAGCAGAAAATCTCACCTATCTGAACTGATCTCCAGCTCCTTCTTGAATTTCTGGGGATTCTTTTGAGCACATAACTCTTGTGCCAGGAGAGCATTGTTCCTGAGCCCCTGAAATTCAAGAGTCAATTACATCCAAGAAAAGGTTTTTGTCATAGTCCTGTCCAGGTGCTGAATGAATCTTCCCTCTCCAAGCTCTCCCTGGTGTCACAGCATCCTTTTAATCATCATTTCCATTCCTTTGTGGCCATCACAGACCATGGAAACCCTGGTGGCTTTGCCCTGTGAGCAGAGGGAATGTGCAGGTGTCTCCTTCCTGGCCACCTCCAGTTTCCTAGATTTTAATCTTAATTTCCATTCCCTTGTGGCCATCACAGACCATGGAACCCTGGTGCTTTGCCCTTTGAGCAGAGGGAATGTGCAAGTGCCTCTTGCCCGGCCATCTCCAGTTTCCCAGCTTTTAATCATCATTTTCATTCCCTTGTGGCCATCACAGACCATGGAACCCTGGTGGCTTTGCCCTGTGAGCAGAAGGGATGTGCAGGTGCCTCTTGCCCGGCCATCTCCAGTTTCTCAGCTTTTAATCATCATTTCCATTTCCTTGTGGCCATCACAGACCATGGAAACCCTGGTGGCTTTTCTCTGTGAGCAGAGGGAGTGTGCAGGTGTCTTCTGACTGGCCAGCTCCAGTTTCTCAGCTTTTAATCATCATTTTCATTCCTTTGTGGCCATCACAGACCATGGAAACCCTGGTGGCTTTTCCCTGTGAGTAGAGGGGATGTGCAGGTGTCTCCTTCCTGGCCACCTCCAGTTTCTCAGCTTTTAATCATCATTTCCATTCTTTTGTGGCCAACACAGACCATGGAACCCTGGTGGCTTTGCCCTGTGAGCAGAGGGAGTGTGCAGGTGTCTCCTTCCTGGCCAGCTCCAGTTTCCCAGCACATTAATCCCTGCTCCTTCTCCCCCAGTGAGCACAGGAGCCAGGCTCCCATCACAGCCAGGTTTGGGAATGGGAATTATCCCTTCTCTCTGCTTGGGAGGGATGCACTCCAAGATAGCTGTGGCATTTTTCCCCTAATAGCCTCACATTTCACTTGTATTTAATTTGTCACCTGCTGTCTCTCTCGGAATCTTTTCTGCATTGCTGCCCTCTGTTTTGCTCTCCTGTATTTTATTTCTGCTTGATATTCCTTTTTCTTTTCTCTGCGCTTTGAGAGAAACGCCTTGGATTTATCCACTTTCAGACCCAAATCCCTGGATTTAATCCAAGTTCTGAACTCTCCAGATTTTTCTGTGCACCCTCCCTTCTCCTGCCCTTTGCCTCGTTGCTTTCCCAGAACAAAACTTGTTTGGTTTTCCTTTAGTTCAGGTTCTCAACCATTAATTCCACTGATTGGAAGGAAGGATGGGAAGGCAATGAATCTGAGTGAGAATCAGATAAACTTTCTATTGATTTTGCTTTTTTTCCAGGAAGTCTTTGCTCCCTGGTCACCAAGGGCAGTGACAAACAGGATGGGAAGCAGGAATTGGTGAAGGATTTCTGATGGCAGCAGTGCCAGAAGGAGCACAGATATCTCCCAGACCATTTTCATTCTCTAGCAGCTGATGAAGGGAGAGGAAAAACATCAAAATGTAAAAGGAGGTTTATATGGAAATTTGCAAGTGGCTGATTCTATCTTCCCTCTTAAACAGTTGGAAAATAAACCTCATTGTCAGTCTATGGATTATATGGAAAAATATCTTTGGGAGAAACTCTGAAAGAGCTTCTAATGCTGATAAGCAGAGAAGAAAGGTACTCACTTTATTGTCCCATTTTCATATTCATCCTCTCAATGATAATCTCAACAAGACCCTTTTTATTTAGTTATTAACTCTCTTTCTAAAGAGATGCAGTCAAACAAAACAGCAAGCAAGGAATAAAGAGTCCATGGGGATTTTGGTAAAATCTATAAACTATATGGGAACTAAAAACCCACAAAATTTGATTTTTTTATTGCATCTCTGGGACATTTCAACAGCAGATTAAGTAGAAATGAACACTTTTAGCAGTGCTCAAATGTTCCTTCACAACCTCACTCAAGTGGTTTCAATGTATGTACTTTACATAATTTTTACTTATTGCCTGGGCAATAAGGATTTACTTTATTTACTTATTTTCTTCTTAATTAAATGGCATTGTCTTTCTTTCAATGACATATTTTCTAGTTTAGAGATGCAGGAAATAAGACTGTGGGAGAGCCACCTCTTATGGAAAAGTCTTTGACTCTCTGGAATCACTTGAGTCTTTGAGTCCCTGTCTACTTGATTTTGTTGCAAAATGAGGGCTTTCCCCCAATTTCTAAAGAAAACTTCAGTCCTGCTTTTAGTTTCCACTCTGACTTTTCATTGTGTTTATTCAAGTATTTCAGCTACCTTTGTTGGACAGCAAATGCTCCATCTGTCTCCATCAAGGGTGGGCTCTGCCATGGCCTCCTGCCTCCATCCATCCTCATCCCCTGGCAGCAGTGGGAGTTTTCCTTCAAGCAGCACAAAAAGTGAAAAATCCCCCAATGGTGGAAGCATTTTCTGCCCACGCTGCAGAATTTTACAGCCAGGTGAGGATGTGTGAGGGAGGCTGGTGGCCATGCCTTGTGCAGGCTGGAACAGAGTTCCATAATAAAGCAGGGATTTATTCAAAGGATCTCCTTCATGCACCCACCTTGGGCAGCACAAATACAACTATTTTTGAAGCAAGCTCTTTGGTTTTTTTTTTTGCACAGAGCAGGTTGGTTTTCAGCACGGCAACAACTTGATCCTCTCATCAGTAAAATTGTTGTCAAAACATTCACGGCAGGCAAATCTGGCACTGCTCATTTCCAGCCAGCCCTGAAAGGTCAAGGGCTGAATCTACAGTTAAATAAGAAACAGATAAATAGCAAATATTTAGTGTATCTCTCACAGAGAGGGTGACACGAACTCGTGGTTGGATGAACACAAATCTGGGAGTTGTGGTGCTGATGCCTTGTGCAGGCTGCCCTGGAGCAGGGGCTGGGCAGAGTCCCAGAATAAAGCAGGGATTTATCCAAAGCATCTCCTCCATGGATCCACCTTGGGCAGCACCAGAGCCCAGCCAGGGCTGCACCCAAGATGACCCAAAATGGCCCCAAAATGCACGAGCGCTCCCGGGCTCTGTCCCTGGGATCAGTTCTGCTCCATTTGCACCTTGCAGTTCATTGTCCCATCCCAGCTTTAGCCCAGGCAGTCCCACCCTGCTTGTTTTTCTCTCTGCAGCCCACGGGGTTTGTGCTCCTGGGCTGAGATTTGGGTCATTTGTCCTTGGTGCCCAGCTGGAGCAGGAATTGTTTTGTCTCCCTGCTCTGTGCACAGAGCTCAGCATCCCTGAATGTGAAACCTACACTTACACACTAAAGCAGCACAGAATGTGAAAAATACAAAAGCTAAACCTGAGGCATTAATGGTGGTGCAGGAAGGGCACTCTTTGCCAGGGGAATCTGGGTGAATCACTCAGCTTTGCTGGCAGGCTAAAACAAGGCCCAGCAAAGCCTCAGTTCCCTCTTTCCAGAGTTTGCAGGATGCTTTGGTACACTGATAGACACTTCCCAATAACTCCCATAGCTGAGTGAAAACCTCATTATCAGCACAGACACCTCCCTGAGTCCTTTCCATGGAAAAGGCTGCCACGTGTGGACAGCACCTACAATAAAGCTGATGCTTTTCACTCAAGGATTCTGACAGCACCAAACAATTAAATATGAACATTTTTCCAACTCTGAGTCATGCCCCTCAAAGAAATAATCAACTTCTGTTAAACAAAAAAACCTACAAACATTCCAAACCTGTATCTTGGTTTAAACTTAAAGTATGTTTTCCCTAAGGAATTTCTACTGGAGAGTGTAGGGCTGACTTATCAAGGAGAAAATTCACCCCCCTGTCTGCTTCTGCAGAGGTTTAAATCTCTTCCTCTGCCTGGATTGTTTTCTTCTAAAGATTTTTCCTACAGAGGGGAAAAAAAATTAGAAAGATGTCTCCACAGATTGATTAATAATGTTGTTAAGCTCATCTGGCAACACTTTATCCTCTGTAAAAGACAGGTGCCCTTTGCAGAGAAATATTCCGTTCCTTTTCCCTTTCTCCCTTTTTTCTCTCTGTACAAGCTCTACCATCTCAAGTGCTTTGTCTTAATGGCAGTGATTGTCTGCTCTGGGAAGACAAAAAATCAAGGGTGGGAGATGGAGAGGAGCACACAAAGAAGTTTTACCACTTTTAAAGACCTGGGAAAAGCTCCCAGCTCTGCTGGCAGCTCCTGCAGAGCTCTGTGAATGTGGCAGTCCTGGGACACACACGCTGCCACTGCAATTATGAGATGAAAACAGGGCAAAAATGGCAATTTTAGTGAAGCCTCCAGCAAACTGATGGGCCAGAGGGCCTCAGCTCAGCTCCAGACAGTGCTTAGCATCGATTTCCCAGCTCTGGGATGAATATTGACCTGTATGAATATTCCCTTCACCTCCAAGCAAGTCTGCAGCAAAGCTCTCCTTCACAAAGTCAAATTAAAAATTCCCAATACCAGACACTGGAACGACTGGCTGGGCAGTCCTAAACAGATTTTTGAACAGACAGAAGCCTTAAAAATTGAATATTAGAAATTGTCTACTCAGAATAACAAAACCTCACTATTTCACTGCCCAAGCAGGGCTTTGAATGTGACAATTTGCAGAGCTTTGGCTGGGCTGACTGAAGGCCCAAACACATTTCCTATGGAGCAGGAGGTGAAATTTTGTGTAAATCCTGGTGTGGGAGCTCTCAGCTTGCCCCATGTGCTGCCCTGGAGCCCCTTGGATGCTGCAGGGACTGAATTTTGGGGGTTTTGGAAGGGGAATCCATAAAAATTGTTGTCATTGAGCTGGCAGCCGATCCCAGGAGGAATCTGCGCATGGCTCAATCTGTCAGGGCCCTTCTGAACCACCAGTGGCACTGCTGAAGTTTCTCTTCAGGGAGTGATGGATTTAGCAAGCAGCTCAGGAGGGAAAAAACAGCTTTGGTTTCCTCCCTTCCTTCACCTCTGTACATCGTGTTGTTTGTGCTGCGGTGAGTGAGGAGAAGATTAAAACACCTCTTATTAATCTCCCACCCTTCACAGGTGATTGAATGTTTTACAAGCCTGGGTAGTGATTGCTGATAAGGTGCCGGGGAACATGGCAGCAGCTTTTTCCATTTGAATTCAGCACACTCTTAGCTCCTTCCATAACTACCAGTAACCAAAAATGAACAGAAGAATGCTGAGAGCTACCAGGATTTTCCTAATTAGAGTTAATATCTGCTGTCAGTGAATGTTTTACAAGCCTGGGTAGTGATGGCTGATAAGGTGCTGGGGGACATGGCAGCAGCTTTTTCCATTTGAATTTGGCACACAGTTTATCTTTCCAAAACTACCAGCAACCAAAATAAACTGAAGAACGCTGAGAGCTACCAGGATTTTCCTAATTTGAGTTAAAATCTGCTGTCAGTGCTCAGGGACAAGGACATTTTTGTAGCATAGAACCTATGCAGGGACACACTCTGACAGGGCCAGGGGATGGTGAATCATGGATGGAAAGGAAAAAAGGGATTCTTGAGTGTCACTATAGGACACCAAACAACACGAGCACACACGGCTGCTCTGAAAGTGAAGAAAAAAGGGACGTTTATTTCCTGACCCCAACATTTATAATTTTCCAAAAGTGACAGTGGATTGGAGGGTGACAGTGCCACCTCTCCAATGACACTGGACAAACCAACAGTCCATCCAATTTCTCCTCCTCCATAAAGGAATGCAAAACAATGAGTTATTTACAGAAAGTGTGTGAGAAAGTTCATTACAAGAACGTAAACATCAGAAGGCTTAGAAAATCTTAAAAATCAAGGTGACACTTGAGGTGTTCTTGAGGGCTGATCTAGAGATAAAGCAAAAAAAAAATGCAGTCTAGATAACAATGGTGATCCAAAGTACAAAGAGAAGCAATTAAAAAACCACAATTGCAAGAGGAGGAGAAATAATAGAACACATAAACCATCCTTTCCATGTCCATTCAGCAACTTCTCACTCCGTCTTTCCAATGTCTTGACAAGATCTACACTTCCCAAATTGCCACCAGACCCATTTCCAACCAAACCTTTGGATGCTGAGGGACACGACAGGGAGATGATGCATTGGCTTTATCCAAGGCACTGGTATTTATGGTCTGGTCTTTTGAAGCAGAGATGAATTCAGTGACTTTTTCAAAGAGAGAGGTGTAGGAGTTGGTAATCTCAGTGCTGAACAATATGAAGTGGCTGGCACTGGAGTCATTCCAGAACAATCAGCATTTTCCCTGCCTCTAGTGAAGGTTTTTTTGAACAACAAACCACCCTACAATAGAACTGACAGCTGTCCCAGCCCTGCAGACTGCTCACACTGCAGCACCTCCAGCAGCCCATGAATATTCAGAAAACGTTCTGGGGATCATTTTGATCTCTTTTTACCTAGCACAATACTTCACAGTGAAATGCAGCTCCTGAAATGCAATTTTATTTGTGTTTTACCAGTAAGCCCTACCCGAGACCTGTCCCACTGAGCACTGTGGTGCCTAGCTAGGGAATGTGGATGAGGTTATCCTTGATTTCCTGCAGTGGGAATCCCAGCACAAGGTGTTGGAGCAGGCCCTGCTCTCAGATTGGCAGTGTCTAACCCTGGCACACACTGAGCCGGGCACAAAATGTGGGATTGCTCTAACACACACAAGCTGTTAGCTTCAATGGAATGTTCCAACAAGATGAGTCTCTTTACCCGGCTCTCTAATGCCTTTCCTCTTTTCCATAACGTGTCGGAGAGAAGTGATGGACAATTACTGCCCTGCGTGGTGAGTGTGCAGTGTTTCTCCAAAGAAATGATAAAAAGCACTCCTGCTTTCCCTCCTCCTGCTTCTGGCCGGGCTTGCAGCAGTAATGAAGCCTGTCATAAGCAGTGATTTGTCCAGAGAGCACTGAAGGTTAAAAAGCCCATTGGAGGCCCTTTCTCAAAGTCCATTTCAGTGATATTTGTCTGCTGGAAGGACGAGGAGGCAGCAGCTCCACATGGTCCTGTCACCATTTCAGCCTCACAGGGGAGGAATCTGATCTGTACCTGGGATTTCTCCTCCAAATTCCCAAATTCCAGCTGGGTCTGTAGGGTGCATCCTCTATGGGCAAAAAACCTGGGATTGGAAAGCCTTCTACCCATCATTGCTGCTTGTTTTACATTTTTACACTCAAATCCCCGAATGAAAATGGAGAATTTCATGGCAGATCATTTCACCTGGAATTACATCTGAACTAAGGCTCCTTTTCCTCCACATTCCAATGATGTTATAATCATTGGCAGTGACACTGCAACATTCTGCTTTCAGAATTATGTCTCACTTTAGACCAGAAATATAACAAAGAATTCCTCAGAATAAGTTTTTCAGGATCCACTCTGTCCCGTAGACCAGAGCTGATTTGGGGGTTAAATCTGGGGTTAAATATTTAATATCTACAAAACCAATGTTTCATCAGCCTCTGCAGGGCCATGTCCCATCACCACCAACACCACCAAAAAGCAGATTTAGTGCCCTGCTCATCCCATTGAATTCCTGAGTTAAGAGTGGAGGAAAGTATTCAGGGAGATGTTGCAAACCTGGAACTCTTAGGGGTCAGACATTTTTCTTAATTCCAATAACAGAGTGAACAGTTTAGAATAACAAACTGTGGATTTTTACATTTATCAAAAAATAAAAAAAATAAAAATAAAAAAAGAGACAAATTTGAGTCCTAACATATTCAATGAAAAATAAAATAATTGCTTCACCAATTTTATTTTCCTAAAGCCATTGCTGGTTTCCTGGAGTTGCATAAGCACTTACTCAGAAGCAGAGCTACTATACCATGACCAAAGGAAATAATTCTTTTAAATTTTAAAAGAAAAATCCTTTAAATATACATGGCTTGCAAAACAAGCAGCAAAATGCTGTTTTATTAAATGGATTCCTTTTCAGTGGTTAAATTTTTAGAGCTCAGATGGTAGAAATAACTGATTTTCAATGACAGCATATATCTTTCTTGTGTCTGATTAGCTGTTGCCATTATTTATAGCTTTGTGCATGTGATAGAAACATAGAGAAGACAACATGAATCTTTCTGCCTCTGCTGACAGGCCAACTAATCCATTACTAAGTCTCCTCCATTCTTATTCCACTTAGCTGTAAACCAATAGTGTCAGTGCTGAATTATATTTGATATTGAAACTATTGATGAATTGCAAAGGTTAAAATTAAAGTGTGATGTATGTTGTGATCAGGAGCACGGTGTTAGAGCACCAAGTGATCTGTGCGAAATTATAACCATAAATACACTTCAGGCTCTGCTTTAGAGCCTCTGCCAAGCAGCTCCACTCTTGTGTTTCATTCCCTGTCCCCCCTTTCCTCTCTCTAAGGCTGTAGCAAAAGAAATGCAAATAATTTTGCTGATAAAGATCATGAGCTGCCTGGTTTTGATGACTTTCTGAACAAAAGGAAGTTGCTGTATTTCCCTGGGGACTCATCTGAAATACTGCTGCAATCAATGGGGAAAATATTGAGTGGTGTAACACGTGCTGAGCTTCTTGGTTATACAGCTACAGTTTATAAAATTCCAGGTATAATTCACTGCAGTTCAGCACTGCTGGACATCTTTACTATGGTAAAAAAGTACTTAGCAAATGAAAGAATTATTTGCTCAAAGCAGAATGAAAAGTGTCTCTATCCATAAGCCTCTGTTCCTTCATGTAGGCACCAGTTTTTCAGATGACAAATTTAGCAAAAATGAATGGTCCATTTTCTAAATACACAGCCTGTACTTTGTGAGGAAACATTCCTAAAATATCTTCCTCAGAAGAAGGCTGGAAATCATTATCCTACCGAGATCTCCCATTTCTGTTCCATTTTCTTTTCAGGTGCAGGACCAACGATGCAAGTCCCTCAATGCCACTGGAAACAGGCTCATCCTGCAGCTCGGACCTGGAGGAGAAGAAAGGTTAATAAATCCCCTTTCCTCAGCAAATCTCCCACCCCACGTTGCACAACAAAAGGGAACTCCAAGTGCACTTTTTGGGGTGTATCTTCAGCCAATTCCTCCATGGCACAACCTTAGGGAGCTGCGAGTTCTCTGTGTGCAGATGGCAACACTGGGAAAAAGAGTCAGAAAAAGGCAAAACTACCAATTTCTGGGAACAGAAATCCAACTCTGTTGATCATTTCCTTCCCAAATATAGAATTATAAAATCATAGAATGGTTTGTTTCCAATTCCAGCTGCCCTGTTCCAGACAAAGTCACCTTCCACTGTCCCGGACTGCGCAAAGCCCCATCCAGCCTGGCCTTGGACACTTCCAGCGATGGGATAGACACAGATTTTCTGTTCCTGTGGCTCCCTTTCAGTTTGAAGCCATCCCTCCCTGCCCTGTCACTAAAACCCTTGTAAACATTAAAATTAAATTAATTAAAACCTGAAAAGAGAGCTCAGAGAGAACATTGTGAGAAAACCACACAAACTCCACTCATCCCTTACCTTGGATGACAATGGTGCACCAAAGAGTTTCATTGGGAAGTCTTTGCAGATTTAGACCCAAAATCCCAGGCTGAATTCCTGGATCTGCTGCTAAAGAACTCTTTAATAATCTAATAATCCCTGTGATGCTGAAAATCAGGATTTTTTGTGGTGAGAATCACAGAATGTGGCACAGGTGGCACCAGGCATGACTTGGACAGGCTGGGACAGCAGAGTTTCTGTAGCTCTAAATAAAATCTTAAAGAAATATCTCTCCTGATAGTCCCATGCTTTCATCTTGATGAAATTTATGCTTGACTTTCCTGCAGTAATTTATAGCTTTTTTTTTAATAAAGAAGCAGCCTCTACTGGAGAGCAACCCAAAGGGAGAGATTTGTTAGCACAGCCCTGATTTAATTGGTTACACTGAGGTTTTGCACTTTTACAGGTGGTGGAGGAAAAGTGAAAACAATGACAAATGAATAAATTCCAAGTGCACAAGAAGTATTTATTTCTCTGTTTACAGTTTCCAGTCACAGAAAATGTTGTGTCTATTGATCCTGACATTCTGTGTGCCAAGGATGAGTTATTTCATCCACTGCTCCTCAAGCACTGCTCCACACCTTCCTGACAGAAAAAAATATTTTAAAAGTGTTGCGTGGTCATCTTTTGAGGTTTAAAGGCCAGGTGATCTACTGCTCTGAGTTCTCATTAAAGGGACTGGATGGCTCTTTGATGACACACCAGGAAAGGGGAATATATGGCCATGCATCTGCCTGTCTTTATGTCTGGCTCAGTTCAACTGCAGGAAAAAAATCCCCACACCCAAAAAATACGTCCAGCAGAAATAAAGTGTCACAAGATAGAATTAATTCCATCAAAGTTAGGCACAACTCCCAAAATTTGTGTGATTTTCAGGCACTTGCAAAATTTTTTACCCCACAAAAGAATATTATCTACAATTATATGGGAAAAAAGAAATGGAAGCTCTGACCTTCATAAACTTTACCGGGATCTTTGCCTGATTTTACCCCAAGATTATTCAGGTTTTGGCTAAACTCATAAATCTAAACTCTATCTATAAGGTAGAGCAAGAACTACACACAACTAAGAGAAACAAATGGTATTTTGCACACAGAAGGAATTGTGCAAAGTTTGCTTCCATTTGTATTTAGAGTAGTTCATTAAGGTTATTAAACACAGCACAACAGCACTGGGCCATCATTTTTGTGCCATTAATGCACCAAAAATGGTGGAAGTTTCTAGTGAATATAAATGAGTGGAAAATTTCTGATTTGGTCCAACAAAGTTCCCTGAATTGCAGAAATGTCCATGATGGAGCTGGAATATTACAAATATGGAGTTCCTAATACGGAAGCCCTGGAAAGTGACACAGTAAATGACACACAATTTATAAAGTAAACAGTAGGATTTTTTCCCCCTAAGTTGTTTCTTTAACTTCATTGATTAGCAATTCATCATCCTATTTAAAATTCAATATTAACAAAATTGTAATGGATCAGCCTGACTCTGAAATCAATTCCATAGTCATGGCCATGGCCTGTTATGAAGTAATGGCAATGCTAATTTTATTCTGCCAAATGTAAATTGAGTGATTTATCACACCATTATACACTCACACCGCTCCCTCAATTGGTTTCAAAATAAAAGGAGGCCAAAAAAAGAAAGCTCAGGGTGACAACTCCTCATTTCTGAATTAAGCAGCAGTGAGTTTAGCCAGCCAATCCATATGAAATGCAACAGAGGATTTTAAGGAAGGCGTCAGAACCTGATCCTGCAGGTCACTGTGGCCTCCCTAATGGTCCCTGAGAATGGATAAACCCTGAGAATTACTGGGTTTCATGTCAAGTGAGAACACAACCCTCAATTTCTGCCACATTTCAGAAAGAAATGTGACAGAATATAATTTTTATGTTAATTTTTTATTATTTCTTATAT